>NC_091464.1:101621376-101785570 GCF_027789765.1 Dendropsophus ebraccatus | reverse complement strand
TTGTTCGTTTACTGGCTTGATTGCACGGTCCGATAATCGTTTTGACAGACTGCAAGGACATCCGTTACGATGTCCTTGCAGCCCTTGCTAAACTGGCATATATTACTGTTCAGGGTGCCTTCTCAAGAAGGCCTACTGTTGTTGGGTTTCCTAAGTGAGTTGAGAATGGGTCGGATCCCCTCTCCCACACCATGCACTTAGAATGAGGACACAGACAACGTATCTTGCAAACAAGTCTGGTGTTCTGCTATCTCTGAAACCACCTTTATTTATACATGAAAAAAAACATGGATATGATGTAAATGCAAAGTCATACACTATGCAAGTCATCAACTTTCAAAGAACGGATAACTACGATATGTTTTTGACAGATATGACATATAGTAAGATTACATTTCAATTAAAAATTGTTTACATAAGGAGGTTGCTATTAAAAACATTGTTGCTGCTTACAAAAATGTAATAAGAAAATAACATTACATTATCTGCTAAAAACAGGTGTGGACCCAGCTTTATGGCCTTGAACAGGATTCAGTTCAAATAGGAAAGTTCATCAGAAAGAGTTTATTTTTCTTCTATTAAACAGAGTTTATTTTCTTCAACACTTGGATGGATTACTCATTCCTCTCATTTTCCCCCCTTTTGGCGATGATGAAGAAATCTGGGTCCTGGACAGGATTAATCCCAATATTACCCTAAACACATCTCTGACCGCGAGGGTTGTCCGGGGCGGATGCTTCTGGTCCAACACCATCACCTAGAGCCACATGGGCATATCCCTCCTCCAAGAATTTCCTCATCATAACGCCAATCTAGAAGGAAAAGAAACAACATCATTACTTATAGAGTATAAGATTTAGTCTTTGTAACTTGCTGACAACAACAGCATAATCCTTTGATTACACAGTAGACTAATAAAGAAACAACATGATGCTGAAAAACTGTTTGTAGTATTCCCATGAACCATCCTCCTATACCATTGAACCATTTGCAGGATTTAAGCTAGCTAATGCCCCTGACCACCATTTATCCTGGTCTGCCAGAATCATCTCATCATGTTTTTTCTCTTAGTTGTGCAACTTTATCCAGTCCTGCGTGATTTGCACTAGTCCCTGATCATTTACATAATGACAACATGTAGGGCCAACTACCTGACACATTCCCCCTTGAGCAGCAGTCAGAAAATCAAGGACCACAGTGTGCTGGTTAGTAACTACCATAAGTTGCCTCTGCACTGCTACTGAGGTGTTAGTATATCCAGTATGTCAAATATCTGATCATCTAAATAGTCTGTGGCTTCAACTAATTTGTCCCAAGTTTGCATCACCATAGGATACAGAAATAAGTACTAAAGAATTTGTTGGCCATTGACATCTGTACTAGATGAGGTCTTCCATTATGTCGCGGTTTATTGTCCTTGGCCCTTTTTGTCAGTGAATGTCTAGGGATTCTTACCTATTGGGAGATCGTCAGTCTGTACTATAAAGGTACAGGGTGTCAATCTTACCACTGTACAGGTACCATTTATCCCCACAGGGAGCCATTGTAGGCGTTCCTTCCACAGACCCAATACACTCCTCCTGGGAGGTCCCATAGGTGAGAATGCTGTAAAACTAGATGATGGGCAAGATCAATCCATTTGCTTACACTCTTTATTGCACACCACTCAGGATCTTGTCCCAAGGGCTACAATATCCAGCATCTGGTTTCCACATGTAGGATCGTTTGGACTGTATGCCGATGAATCATTACACCACAAGTTATGTTGTTCATTCTGACAGGTTGTCTCATTACCACCTTTGAATAAATTTGACCATTCCCATTTAGAATCTATGATCTTTCTCTCAATAGGGATGGTTTCCATACATCTGATGTCCCTTTACTAGCATCTGTCCTATTGAATATTATTTTTACATTCTCTAAGGGCACATCTCCCATGTGTATTTTTGAGTAGAGTTTCTCCTCACCCAACTACCCCCTTTGAATGCTAGGTATTGGTAACCTTTGGTTGGAGACCTCACTTCCCCTGCCCACCATGGAAAGATATCCACCCTACTATTGGAATTGTGACACTGACATTCCACTGACTACTGTACTGTGTATCATTATTAGCTAATTGGTCCCAACAGGAATCAACATCAAGAAATTCTTCAAATGGGACAGGAATAGCTAGATAAGCAAGAGAAGATGCGGTTACTGGGGAGTGGGTACTATCCAACAGTCAGATACATTTAGTTCCATGTTAAGTAATTTGTGATGTGTTAGTAACATGTTTTCTCGAGACTCAGATTTTTTTAACAAGGATACACTTGACCCAGTTAGGATCAAAATCATGATGCAAGTTGCAATGGCTGGCATGGATCCATGTCTCCTTTCCTTCCAACTTGACAGATGTAGCGTTGTCAGAAGCACTTGGAATGGACCATCAAATCTGGGCTCAAGACTTTTTCGAGTATGCTTCTTTACATAGACAAGATCACCAGGTTGTAATTTATGGCTTCCAGTATCAGCCTCAGGGTCTGGAAGGGAAGAGAAAACTCGAGAATGGTTATTATTTAGTTGCTTTTGCAAACTGATAACATATGCAGATAGATTATCGCAATTCATTTCCAACTGCTGTGGTAGATAACACCCAACTGCGGTGCCCGCCCAAACATATTTCGTATGGAGAGAGTTTAGTCTTGCCCTGAGGGGCTGTTCTCACTGAATACAAAGCAATTGGTAAGCACTGTGGCCATGGTTTATGTGTCTCTTGCATTGTTTTTTGTATTTTCAGCTTAAGGGTACCATTCAGCCTTTCCAACCTTTCCTGAGGCCTGTGGCCTGTAAGGGGGTGTGTAGTGCTGAGTCTATACCCAAAGCTTGACAACAACATTTTGGAACACTTGACCAGTAAAGTGCGTTCCTCGATCTGATTCAATGACTTCTGGTAGGCCAAATCTTGGAACTAGTTCCATAGCAATCTTAGCTGCTGTATTTTCTGGCATTGGCTGACTTTACCGGATATGCCTCCGGCCATCCAGAAAAGAGATCCACACAGACAAGTACATACTCATGTGGACCAGACTTTGGCATCTGGATGTAGTCAATTTGAAGTCTCTGAAAGGGATAATAAGCCCTTGGTAAATGTTTTTGTGGGACTTTTACTGTCTGTCCAGGGTTATTGGCCTGGCAAATGTGACATACCCTTAGGCGTTCATTCACATAATGCCTGAATCCTGGTGCATACCAGAATTTTCTGCTTTGTTGCAACATCACATTTGCACTGACATGGCTAGGTAGATTAAGGCTGAGTAAAGGGTTGGAAACCAGGCTTTTGCAAAACTGGTAACCCTTCAATATGCCATATTCCATCCACCAACAACCCCTTTTCTTGTGCATTCATCAAGTTCTTCCTCAGTCATAGACTGAATGACTTTTTGTAATTCTGTTTGTTCACTCACAGTATCTCACTTTTTCATCAGGTTCCAGTGGAAGAAGAGCTGCTTTCTTTGCAGTTTTGTCGGCCAAATCATTCCCTCTGGCCTCCTTGGTAATCTGCTCGTGTGTGAGCAGCCACTTTTATCACTGCAAGATCTCTGGTTTTTGCAGCTATCTCTATGAGTTCTTTGATCAGAGTCCCATGCTTAATAGGGTTTCCTGCTGCAGTCAGAAACCCTCTTACTGCCCAAATGTGGCCTGAGTCATGGATTACGCCATGTGCGTATGCTGAATCAGTGTAGATATTGGTGGCATCATCTCCTGCTTGTTCTAATGGCCTTTTCAGTGCTGTTAATTCTGCGACCTGGGCAGAACAGCTTGGCGGCAAAGGGCCACATATCACTGTCTCATGCAGGGTTACCACAGCATATCCAGTATGGAATTTGCCATGCTCATCAGCAAACCTGCTGCCATCAATGAAAAATTCATGCACAGGATTTGGCAATGGGATTCTTGAAATATTGTGAATAGGTTGTGACTCTGCTTCTATTAGTTCAGCACAGTCGTGTTCCATGATTTCAAGTGTTTCTTCACCATTGTCACTGTCCTTTTCCCCCCTGTCCAAATCTGTGAATATGAGAAGTTCAGCCAGATTTAGACTTGTGAGTTTTTGAAAGATGAAATTAGGAGGAAGGAGAAGTGCACATTGCATACGGACTTGTCTAGCCATTGACAGATGCTTAGTTTGGACCTGTGTTAGTATGGCATAGGACGTCATGAGTAGTGAGAATGGTGGTAGGATAATCTAGAGATACATCTGATGCTTTATCCACAATGACTTGTACTGATATGACAGTCCTTAGGCAAGTGGGAGCTGCTTTGACCACTGAGTCCAATTTGACTGAATAGTACCCCAGGAGGTCTATGTTTGCCATCATGTTTCTGAGTAAGGACTCCCAAAGCATACCCATCTATTTCTCTAATAAAGAGAAAGAAAGGATACTCGTAATTTGGCAAACTCAAGGGCAGGGGCTCTCAACAATTCTTGCTTGAGAGTTTGAAAATGCAGCTGCCGCTTCTGCTGGAAATTTGAAAGGAATTTCTTTGTGCAGTCATACAATGGTTGCATTAGTTTTGCAGCATTTGGTATCCACTGCCTACAGTAAGATACGAGTCCCAGAAAAGCACGAAGCTTCTTCACATTGGTTGGAGATTTGGCTTGCTGTACAGTTTGTATGCGACTTGGACTCAGATGTTTCTGGCCAGCTGATAGACCAATGTCCCAGAAAAATGACCTTCTCTTGGACAAATTGTAATTTGTCTCTGGACACTTTGCAGTGTATTGTAACAAGGAAATTCAGTAATTCCATGCTTGTTTTTTCACAAACTTCTTTTGTTGGACAGCAAAGAAGTAAATCATCAACATATTGTAAGAGCACAGTCTCTGGTGGCAGCTGAAAGGCTTCTAGGACAGATGCCATTGCTGCAGAGTACAAAGTTGGCGAGTGAACCATTCCCTGTGGCAATCTCGTCCACGCATATTGGACACCCTTGTGTGTGAATGTGAACAGGTGATAACAATCAGGGTGCAATGGCACTGACCAGTAGGCATTGACTAAGTCAATGACAGTATAGTAACTGTGTTCCAGATGGTATTTGATTGAGCAGCGTATGGGGATTTGGGACTACTGGAGTGAGGGGTTCCAGTATTGCATTTATGGCTCTTAGATCATGAACCATTCGGTAAACCAGTTGGTTTGTCCCTTGATGGTCTTCTTTTTAAACAGGGAACAATGGAGTATTGGCTGCAGATTTTAATTTATCAGTACCCACCCTTTGCAACAATGGTTTCTATTTGCTCAGATAATGACTTTTCTTGAGCAGAGTTAAGAGGGTACTGTTTGAAGTTGAGGCAGTGTGATATTTTCTTTCCATTTCAGCTTTTACTGGTGCTACTGGCATGTCCTCCTACGTCAATTTTTATCCTTAGCCCATAAAATGGGAGGTAAGGAATCAGGAGTGTAGACTGAGAAGTAGCAGGAATGCTGTCATTCTGCTCTTCAAGGCTGAGTATTTGACACAGTGCCTCAGGTTGTAGGTCTGAGGGGAATTTTCAACATAACATTCCCATCTTCCATATATTGTATGTTCCCCTGCAGGCGGGACAAAAGATCAGCACCCAAAAGTGCCATTGTCCCAGATCCACCCACAAGAAATCTGGATACCAATATATGTGGACCTATTCTTGTTTTTAGTGGGTGGGTAAGAGAAATTTGTTTGTAGGTGACCATCAAAGCCAACTACACTCACTGCATCATCTGATATATCATTGGGAGTCAACTTATCAGAAGGGTATCATTGATCTTGAGGCTCCTGAATCTACTAGAGCTTGGGGTTTGAACTCCAGAGACTTGTATGGGTATTGTGACAAATGGTCCTCTAGTGTCCTTATCCTCTGCTGCATTATAGTCATTGTTGTCTCTTTGGCTCTGACTCCTCCTTTTCTCCTTCTTTATTATCCGCGTTTTCTTTTCCTGCATTCCTTGATCATATGTCCTATCTTACCACAAATAGTAGCAAGTGGGACCTCTCCGTGGTTTCTGGTCAGGTTGCTGTTCAGTTGGCCACAGCTACCACTACATCTTTTTTGTTTTCCTTCCTGCAAATCCAATTGGATTCCACATGCTTTTGTAACCATATCATCCACATTATCTGCCTGTCTCCACTCTGGGCAACATATTTTCAGTTTTCTGCAAATTGGTGGTCTTAAACCATCTATGAAAGCTCTTGCTAGCAATCTTCTGACTGCTGCATCTTGTAGATCCAGTCCCTCATCTTGATATGACTGGTTTAGTCTGAAAAGAATAGTCAGTCACTGATTCCTGAGGACCTTGCATTACTGGTCCTGCGGATCCCTTTTGTCTCTGTTGCATTTGGCAAAAAGCATTTAAAATGTGGCATAAACTGTTGTCCTGATGCCATTGACCTTATGTCATGAGGTGCACGATTGCCCAATATGTGCCTGGAGTTGGGAAAATTGAACTGGGCTCATTTTCATTCTACAGAGATCATCTGTCTATCCAGGGCGGCTCTATATGTACCTGAATTTGATCTAGGTACCTCCAAAACTAACAGGAGCTTATTCCAGGATTTGGTGCATTCTGCAAACAGAGAGACATTTGATCCCCAGGTTGCCAGGGTTTATATTCAATCAAATGCTCTTAGGTTGTAATCTCGTGGAGCATCAGGATTGGCAGGATCTATTGGTTCCTTAATAAATATCCTTCTCTCAATCACAGGGTGCAAAGCATCAGGAATGAGGCTTGTGTGCCCCACATGCTAAGGCAAGTGTCTTCCATCTGGGTTTGTTGACCACAGTGAAACATACCCATCCCGGGGGTACGTGTACTGTTTTTTGTGGTAAGAAGGGGTGGGGATTTGAGACTGAATGTAGGCTCAGTCCCCTTTTTGTTATCTCCCCTCTGGGTTATATCCCAGGTTCCCTCTTTCCAGTCATATATCATTGTTGGCCTTTTAGCCTGTTGAGATAGATCTTTCATATGGGTAACTGTCATTTCCCATCCATTATCATTATATCCTCCCCTTTCTTCTGGACTTTAGTCCAGTATTGGGGTTAAAAACAGCATCGTGTTTTATGGGGATCTGTGTGACAACCACGGCCGGGCCACTGGAGTAACAGTTTTAGCCTGAAATGAGCAATTCTTCGCCTACTATATACTATCCACTCACAGGTTAGGACAAACAAATCATAGAACAGCCAACAAGAGGAGAACAGAGTTCAAATTAACACGCCTATCGTGAGTTTCGACTTTTGTAACTTACTCTGCAGAGGTAGGTAAGAAAGATGTGAAGGAGGAGAGCACAGAAAAGAGCAAACAAATTTTTTACTCTTACCTGGCCAGGTTTTTGTGGTCTCCTTGTTCACCCCTCTCTCTCCTGTACAGCAGTGCAGGTCATCCGATCTCCCGATGTAATGGGCGTGTCCCTGTCCACAGGGCGCCAATAATGTTAGGGTGCCTTCTCACAAGAAGGCCTACTGTTGTTGGCTGGTTTCCTAATTGAGTTGGAGAATGGGTCCGGATCCCCTCTCCCCACAACCATGCACTTAGAATGAGGACACAGACAACGTATCTTGCAAACAAGTCTGGTGTGTTCTGCTATCTCTGAGAACCCACCTTTATTTATACAGAAAAAAAAAACCAATGGATATGATGTAAAATGCAAAGTCATACACTATGCACAAGTCATCAACTTCAAAGAACGGATAACTACAGATATGTTTTGACAGATATGGACATATAGTAAGGATTAATGTTCAATTAAAAATTGTTTACATAAGGATGTTGATATTAAAAAATTGTTATCTGCTTACAAAAATGTGAATAATAAAATAACATTAATTATCTGCTAAAAACAGGTGGTGGACACCAGCTTTATGGCCTTGAACAGGATTCAGTTCAAAAATAGGAAAGTTCATCAGAAAGAGTTTATTTTTCTTCTATTAAAAGAGTTTATTTTTCTTCATACTTCGGGATGGATTAACTCATTCCTCTCATTACCCATCCACGTTCCAGGGCTGCTCCTGCCGTCCGCTTCTTCCCAGGGTCCCGTGCACGCTCTAGCTTCACAGCGCCTGTCAACTGGTAGGCCGCTCAGCCAATCACAGGCCGGGACCACTGCGGCCTGTGATTGGCTGAGCGGCCTATCAGCTGGACAGGCCGCTGTGAAGCTAGAGCGCGCACAAGACCCCGGGAGGAAGCGGACGGCAGGAGAAGCCCTGGAACGTGGATGGGTAATATATGCCAGTTTAGCAAGGGCTGCAAGGACATCGGTAACTATTACAACGTAGCGGTGCGCGTTCGGCGGCCCGACAAAAATAGGGTCTAAACCTATATCAACGATCAGCCAGCATGATCGTTGTCATCAGCTGATCGTTGCATTTATTACATGGAGCGATAATCGGCCGAATCGGGCCAGTTCGGCCGATTATCGTTTCCGTGTATAGTACCCTTAACGTTCAGAATAAGATCAAGCCTTCCAGCTCAGGAGTTCCTAGGTCTACAGTCTAATTATAACCCCCCCCCTCCTTTTTTTGTTGTGCTATAAAGCTCCTTTCTGTGCTGCTGGAAGACAAAAAAGAAAGTGAAAATTTTCTTCTTCTCATTTTTCCGTAATTTTACTTTCCTCGAGTAAGAAGGGCAGCACAGGTATACCCTGTCAATAAAAATTATGTTGAGCATCAATGGAGTTTATTCATTACACATTGTCTGATGGAACTGATGGCTATTTATAAAGGTAGACTGCCTGGGAGGAGCTATTAACCCTTCTGACTCTTACTTACTATACAGTGATCATACCTCCCAACCGTCCCGGTTTCAGCGGACGGTCCCGATTTGTGGGGGTGATGTCCCCGCTGTCCCGGAACGGCCCCCCTGTGTCCCGCAGGCGTCCCTGAAGCCATCTGACAGTGTGAGCGGCTCCTGCGGCTGCTGACAGTGTCAGATGGCTTCAGGGAGGCGGTTTGCTTGTGGAGCAGACAGACGGCCTCACACACAGCTCAGCTGCTGCCCCGGAAGCTCTCTGCTCCAGCCCCGCGGTACCTGCTTTCCTCTTCTCTCCTGGTCTGTCTCCTACATGCTGCCGTGGCTGCTGCTGGTGATGTCACAGGTCAGGGACAGGTCGGAGAGAAGAAAGCAGATAGTGCGGGGCTGGAGCTGTGTGTCAGGCTGCCTACTCCTCTACTGCAGTGTCCCTGACCT
The DNA here is from genome assembly GCF_027789765.1 of Dendropsophus ebraccatus. NCBI lineage: Eukaryota > Metazoa > Chordata > Amphibia > Anura > Hylidae > Dendropsophus > Dendropsophus ebraccatus. Next base: position 101,776,370 of record NC_091464.1, on the reverse strand, counting down.
GTGACCAGCTGGGAGAAGACAGACAGCTGGGATCTGACTGCTCCTGACTAGGTGAGTATATGTAGTTTTTATTATTTTCTGTCAGGGATGGGTCTTCTGCAGTGGGATTACTACATAGGATTACTGGGGAGGGGGATTACTACATTGGGATGAACTGGGGGAGGGGGATTACTACAATAGAATTAACTGGGGGAGGGGGGATTACTACAATAGGATTAACTGGGGGAGGGGGATTACTACAGTGGGTAGGGATTACTACAGTGGGATTAACTGGGGGAGTGGGATTACTACAATAGGATTAACTGGGGAGGGGGATTACTACAGTGGGATTAACTGTGGAGGGGGATTACTACAATAGGATTAACTGGGGAGGGGGGTAACTACAATGGGATTAACTGGGGAGGGGGATTACTACAGTGGGATTAACTGGGGAGGGGGATTACTACAGTGGGATTAACTGGGGAGGGGGATTACTACAGTGGGATTACTGGGGAGGGGGGTTACTACAATAGGAATAACTGGGGAGGGGGTTACTACTATAGGATTAACTGGGGAGGGGGATTACTACAATAGGATTAACTGGGGAGGGGGGTAACTACAATGGGATTAACTGGGGAGGAGGATTACTACAATAAGGATTAACTGGGGAGGGGGATTACTACTATAGGAATTAACTGGGGAGGGGGGTTACTACAATAGGATTAACTGGGGACGGGGGTTACTACTATAGGATTAACTGGGGAGGGGGATACTACAGGGGGATTAACTAGGGGAGGGGAGATTACTACAGTGGGATTAACTGGGGAGGGGGATTACTACAATAGGATTAACTGGGGGAGGGGGATACTACAGTGGGATTAACTGGGGAGGGGGATACTACAGTGGGATTAACTGGGGAGGGGAGATTACTACATTGTGATTAACTGGGGAGGGGGATACTACAGTGGGATTAACTGGGGAGGGGGATACTACAGTGGGATTAACTGGGGAGGGGGTTACTACAGTGGGATTAACTGGGAGGGGGATTACTACTAATAAGGATTAACTGGGGAGGGGGGTTACTACTATAGGATTAACTGGGGAGGGGGGTTACTACAATAGGATTAACTGGGGAGGGGGGATACTACTATAGGATTAACTGGGGAGGGGGATTACTACAGGGGGGTTAACTGGGGGAGGGGGATACTACAGTGGGATTAACTGGGGAGGGGGATACTACAGTGGGATTACTGGGGAGGGGGATACTACAGTGGGATTAACTGGGGAGGGGAATTACTACCATAGGATTAACTGGGGAGGGGGATTACTACCATAGGATTAACTGGGGAGGAGGATACTACAGTGGGATTACTGGGGAGGGGGATACTACAGTGGGATTAACTGGGGAGGGGGATACTACAGTGGGATTAACTGGGAGGGGGGATTACTACAGTGGGATTAACTGGGGAGGGGGATTACTACCATAGGATTAACTAAGGGAGGGGGATACTACAATAGAATTAACTGGGGAGGAGGATTACTACCATAGGATTAACTGGGGAGGGGGGGTTACTATATTGTGTTCTATGGGGAGATGGGGGTTACTACAATGAGATATGGAGGCACAGAGGGGTCTGTACCATATGGGGCACAGAGAGTTACTGTGAAGCAGATGAGGATGATACTGGAGACAGGAGCCTAAAATGTTTGTCTCGCAGATGGCCAGACAAGAGAAGACGTCCCCTGTGAGTCACTGAATACCTGCACTATAATCACCTATAAGGTCTGCAGGTGTACAGCCTCATCTACCGCTATATGGTCAGTGCTGAGGGAGAGTACTGCTCTGAGTATACTGGATGTTATGCAGTAATAGTATAAGGGGGGGATAAGTCACTATGTGGTGAAGATCTGGTGGAATATTTGTTTCCTATATAATGGTAATAGGTAATGCGGGCGTGGCTATGGGGGGCGTGGCACATTGCCGTGACTGTCCCTCTTTCCTCCGAGCAAAAGTTGGGAGGTATGAGTGATCCCTAAAGTTACAATATTAAAGAGGTGTCCCTGGCCAGCACCCCTTTTTCTGCAATGCAAAGGGAAGGGGTGGGTAAAAAACAATCACATCCACTTACCGTCCCGGCTCCAGCACTGCTACCTGCATTCCAGCTCCCCCAGTATTCAGCTGCTTCCTGGTCTGAAACATGACTTTAGACCTGATATGACAGTCCCACTCATGCCCTAAAGGAGCATTGCAGAAAAAGGGCTCCTGGCCAGAATATCCCTTTAATTGGTTTCAGGGCAACTGTTTCAAGTCAAAAATATCACCTGAAATAAGAACTGTATGAAAACATGGACATTGGGCCTGAAGCTCCAAAACTATTAGCCAAAATAAGAATAAATGAAGTGCACACATTTAAGTCATAAAGGTGCCTAACCAATATAACACCTAATCTGACTGGCTGCATCTTCTAGCCATTCACATGTGGACAGTCTTTAGCACTATATGCTGTGTTACGGTTAACATAGAATGGACCATTTTATATGGAAAATATTGTACCCTGAGGTCGCTGTCTCTGTGGTGATTACAGTGCAGTTGCATAGGGTAACTTACAGGAGGCGTCTTCACTATTCCGAATCATTTCTCTTTTCTTTTTCATTGTGTTTTTCTCCATTTGGCTTAGACCATCATGATGACTTGATCTCTTGTCTCTGCAACATCTTGTCTCTGCAGAATTTACCACAAAAACATCTTAGACTCCTAATTATATATATATAAAAACCTCCATAATGCCCCCCAAAATACCCATCTTTTAGCCACACATATTAATAGTACCAACCCATCAGTGCTCCAGATGATGCTAAAAATGTCCACTAATGTAACCATGAACTAGCAACTGGGAAAAACTGAAAGTAGCTCCTGAGTAGCCAGGTTGTAAATGGCCCTGCACATTACTATACTGGGAGACATCTGAGTATACAAGAGTTGGACTGAGAAGCTTATTGCTATGTATTCCAGTCCCAGCACAGATACCTCACAGCTGATTCTGAAGTCTATAAAACTTATGGACGAATAGTGAGTCCTAACTCTCTGAGCAATATCAGGAGGTGAGCCCAGAAATACAGGGAAGAGATCGCCCCCTCCCCAGGGGACACTGACAGGATCGGGGGAAGGGGGCAATGATGGGGCAGCTGTCCTGTCCCCCCATACCCTGGAAAACACCAGGGCGGCGGTCCGTGATTGGCTGAGAGGTCTGTCAGCTCAGACAGCCACTCCGAAGCTGCTGCTGCGCACGGTACCGGGAGAAGGAGCGCAAGAGAAGCCCTGCAGCCTGGATAGGTAAAGTATGATGTTTTTAAATCTTCGGTCGCCCACCGCGCACCGCTATTCCATGTAGCGATGCGTGGGTGGCGACAGATGATTTTAAATTTTAACCTAAATGAACGATTAGCCGATGACACGAAATTCTCAGTGTATGAAATTGGACACCCTATCACATCAGTTCTCCGAACTGTGGGAGCCACCATACTCCCTATATTTCTTGCTTTCCTGGAGATTAATTTAGTTTTTTCTGGGACAAAGTCCCCAGTCACTTTACCTTGTCGGAGTATCTCCCAACAATTGTCTAAAATTTTTCTCACTTTTTTGATTGTTTAGAATAAGAAGTGATTAGGGAGAATTTAAAATCTACACATTCATTCTTCCTTTTTCTTCCTAGAACTGTCTTTTCATCCTTAAAGTGACTCCGTACCCAGAATCTGACCCCCCCCCAAACCACTTGTACCTTCGGATAGCTGCTTTTAATCCTAGATCTGTCCTGCGGCCCGTTCAGCAGTTGATGCAGTTATTGTCCTAAAAAAACAACTTTTACACTTGCAGCCCTATGCCAGACTGCCGTGGCCTAGAGTATCTGTGCCCTAACTTTGCACCACCCCTCTGTCCCTCCTCCCCACCCTCCTCATCATTATGGTACTTTTCTACAGAGCGATAATTCGCCCGATGGCACGATTAACGATTTTGAATGAACAATGCTTTTTTAATAACGATCCGTGTTTAGACTGAACGATACATCATACTGAAAAAAACCGTTATGCGATCGTTTTGCGATCGCTTAAAGCCTATCTTGCACATTGGTGAAATCGTTAAAAATGTTTAGACGGAACGATCTGCAAATTTTTGCGAATGACCAACGATAATTTGAGAGCATGTTGAAAGATCAAAATGAACGATTTCTCGCTCGTTGTTTGATCGTTCGCTGCGTTTACCACGTACGATTATCGTTCGAATTCGATAGTTATCAAGCAAAAACGAACGATAAATCGTTCCGTGCAAAAAGGACCATTAGAAATGCCATTGGCAGGATTTTTCCTATTCCTCTGCAGTGAAAACTGCACAGGTGCTTTAACGATCCAGTCCATGTGCAGTATTCACACAGCTGATGAATAGGAAAATAACTGCCTGGAGCATTCCTAATGGTGAAGAGGGGGGTGGGGGAGGAGGGACAAAGAGGTTGAGCCAGCCTAATGCACAGACACTCTAGGCCACGCCAGTTTGGCACAGGGCTGCAAGTTTAAAAGTTGTTTTTTAGGACAATAACTGCATCAACCTGCCGAACGGACCCCAGGACAGATCTTGGATTAAAAACAGCTATTCAAAAGTGGTTTGGAGAGGGCAGATTGTGGGTACAGAGTCACTTTAATTCCAGAGCACTATACAAGAGATAGGGGGTAACAAACAGGAACATTACAAGATCAAAACACAATACATGAAAGCAAATGGCCGACTGGTACATGGGGAGAGAGAGGAGGCTGCCCGTGAGAGCTTACAATCTATAAGGTACTGGGAGAGAAACAGGAGGTAATGTGCAGCCATTCAAGTGTGATGCAGAATTGTTATAGATTGTAGCCTAGTTTGAAAAGATGGGTTTTCAGGTTACTTGTGAAGGACTTGATGGTGAATGAGAGCCGGATGTGTCGGGGAAGTGAGAGCCGGATGTGTCGGAGCAGTGAGAGCCGGATGTGTCGGGGAAGTGAGAGCCGGATGTGTCGGGGAAGTGAGAGCCGGATGTGTCGGGGTAGTGAGAGCCGGATGTGTCGGGGTAGTGAGTTCCAGAGTATGGGGGAGGCTCGAGCAAAGTCTTGGAGGCAGTTGTGTAAGGTAGGAACAAGGGGAGAGCACAAAAGGAGGTCCCTGGAGGATTGGAGGTTGCGTGAGCGCGATATCAGCTCAGAGATGTACGCAAGGGACAGGTTGTGTATAGCTTTGTATGTCATGATCAACAATTTAATATGAATACGTTGGACAAGAGGGAGCCAGTGAAGGGATTGGCAGAGGCAGAGCGAGGTAGACAAGAAAGGAGGATGTTACAGTAGTCCAAGCGGGAGATCATGAGAGCATGTACCAGCAGTTTTATGGAGTCAGGGGAGAAAAGAGGGGATTCTGGAAATGTTTTTGAGGTGAAGGTGGCAGGAGGAAGGCAGGAGGTGACAGGAGGTGGTCAGGGCCTGAATATGTGGTTTAAAACACAGGGCAGAGTCAAAGGTGACTGTGGGATTCTATGATGTGTCCCAGGCCAGAGGTATAGATGGAGAAGAGAAGAGGCCTGAGGACAGAGCCTTGGGGGACACCAACAGGGAGGGGACCAGGAGAGGAGGTGGTGTGGGAATGGGAGGCACTAAAAGTACGGTTGGAGAGGTAAGAGGAGATGCAGGAGAGGGCTGAGCAAGTGACGCCAAGGGATTAAAGAATCTGTATTATATATGGTCAGGTAAGGTTTTGGATTGCCTGCAGGCCCGGATTGGTAATCTGGCAAAGCGGGCAAATGCCCGCTGGGCTGCCAGTATTGCCAATCCGGGGGCTGCCAGTATTGCCAATCCGGGGGCCGCCGTTCCTGGCCCCCATGTGCGCCGGGCCGGCCCTCAGCAGTGGCTGCAAGAATAGCGCAGCCGGCCGCTGCGCTATTCATTCAGCCTCTGCAGAGGGCCGGTGCACTGGCCCTTTAACTGTGAGCGTTCAAGATGAACGCTCACAGCTTGCAGCGGCTGCACTCTGCCTCTGACTGACAGAGCCAGGGAGCCATTGGCCCCCGGCCCTGCCAGTCACTCCTGTGGCCGGACGGTCTTCGTAGCTGGCCGATGTCAGGGCCGGCCCGGGGCTGCAGACGTGCCACGCGCAGGCACGTCTGCAGGCACCTCTAACAGGACCCCAGCGGCTGACGTCACTTTCCTGGCGTGCCGCTGAGGACCTGTGAGAAGAGACGCCGCCGCCGAGCTGCAGCAGCAGGGAGAAGAAGCTGCAGACTGAGCGGGAGCTGCCGGGAGCGAGGTGACAGGTGAGAATGTTTTTTTTTTTTCCTTTAACCCCTTCACATGTGGCTATGGTGGGGGGCTATTCTATATTGGGGGGGGGATGCACAGGGGGGGGGCTATTCTATATTGGGGATGCACAGGGGGAGGCTATTCTATATTGGGGGATGCACAGGGGGGCTATTCTTTATGGGGGGATGTTCAGGGGGGCTATTCTATATGGGGGATGCACGGGGGGGGCTATTCTATATGGGGGATGCACGGGGGGGGGCTATTCTATATTGGGGATGCATAGGGGAGGCTATTCTATATTGGGGGGGATGCACAGGGGGGCTATTCTATATTGGGGGGGGATGCACAGGGGGGCTATTCTATATTGGGGGGGATGCACAGGGGGGCTATTCTATATTGGGGGGGATGCACAGGGGGGGCTATTCTATATTGGGGGATGCACAGGGGGCTATTCTATATGGGGGGATGCACAGGGGGGGCTATTCTATAGTGGGGGGGATGCACAGGGGGGGCTATTCTATATTGGGGGGGATGCACAGGGGGGGCTATTCTATATTGGCGGGGATGCACAGGGGAGGCTATTCTATATTGGGGGATGCACGGGGGGGGGCTATTCTATATTGGGGGGGGATGCACAGGGGGGGGCTATTCTATATTGGGGGGTGCACCAGGGGGGGGCTATTCTATATTGGGGGGGATGCACAGGGGGGGCTATTCTATATTGGGGAATCCAGGGGGCTATTCTATATTGGGGGGGATGCACAGGGGGGCTATTCTATATTGGGGGGGATGCACAGGGGGGCTATTCTATATTGGGGGGTGCACGGGGGCTATTCTATATTGGGGGGGGTGCACAGGGGGGCTATTCTATATGGGGGGATGCAGGGGGGCTATTCTATATTGGGGGGGGATGCACAGGGGAGGCTATTCTATATTGGGGGATGCAGGGGGGACTATTCTATATTAGGGGGATGCACAGAGGGGGGGCTATTCTATATTGGGGATGCACAGGGGAGGCTATTCTATATTGGGGGATGCAGGGGGGACTATTCTATATTAGGGGGATGCACAGAGGGGGGGCTATTCTATATTGGGGATGCACAGGGGAGGCTATTCTATATTGGGGGATGCACGGGGGGGCTATTCTATATTGGGGATGCAGAAGGGGCTATTCTATATGGGGCATGCACAGGGGGGCTATTCTATATGGGGGGGATGTTCAGGGGGGCTATTCTATATGGGGGATGCACGGGGGCTATTCTATATTGGGGATGCAGAAAGGGCTATTCTATATGGGGCATGCAGGGGGGGCTATTCTATATTAGGGGGATGCACAGAGGGGCTATTCTATATTGGGGATGCACAGGGGGGGCTATTCTTTATGGGGGATTGTTCAGGGGGGCTATTCTATATGGGGGATGCACGGGGGGCTATTCTATATTGGGGATGCAGAAGGGGCTATTCTATATGGGGGGATGCACAGGGGGGCTATTCTATATGGGGGGGATGTACAGCAGGGGGGCTATTCTATATGGAGAGATGTGCAGCGGGGGAGGGGAGCCTATTATATATGGAGGGATGTATAGATGAGGATGTATAAATGAGGATGTTGCTGGAGCAAGAAGCCTAAAATGTCTGTCTGGCAGATCCCGTGGAGAGGAGTCCTGGCCAGAGAAGCCTTTATGATGGCCGGAGCCAGATGGAGAAGAAAAGGAAAAGTAGACGTCTCTTCATACAGAGAAGACGCCTACTGTGAGTCACTGAATGTAACTGCACTATAATCACTTATAAGGTCTGCAGAACCTTTACACAGCTGGGATCTACATCTGTATCAGGGTGTCTAATTCAGGCCCTCCAGGTGTTGCAAAACTACAATTCCCATCATGCTTTAGCTGTCCAGGCATGATGGGATTTGTAGTAATGTAACAGCTGGAGGGCCGGAGTGTGACACCTGTGTTCTCTGGTCACTGTTCTGGGAGAATATTGGTCTTTATATAGTAGCTGTGATTTGGCGACAGTATAGTGGTATTATCCAGTCACCGTATGCTGAGGGTAGTGGGCATGGTGCGATGGTATTACTCATCCTGTGTATTCTGGTATTATTGGTAATATTAGTGTTGTATATAGTGGATTGTATTCAGTCACAGTGTAGCGGTATTAGTCACTATGTGGTGGTAATGGCAGTGCTCATGGTGGGGTGATATTATTTGTTACTTATATACTGATAGTATTGGCAATATTGGTGGGTTTGCTTAGTAACAGTATGGCAGTAAGGTGTACAGTATGGTGATAATATTTGCTTACTGGTGTTATTAACTATGACAGTATTATCATGCACAGAAAGTTCTAGATAGATAATAGATAGATAGATAGATAGATAGATAGATAGATAGATAGATAGATAGGAGATAGATAGATAGATAGATAGGAGATAGATAGATAGGAGATAGATAGGTAGATAGATAGATAGATAGATAGATAGATAGATAGATAGATAGATAGATAGATAGATAGATATCTTGAGGTATAATCAGCAGCACAGTTACAAGTGGCGGGTGCCAGTGCACAAATCCTCCAACCACAGGTTTTCTCAGTAATATGCAAAGTAGTTGTCACGGCACTACAAATGAGGTGTAGCAAAAGAAGTGTATTTATTCCAAATAAATCAGCACAGCAAGCATAATCAAGTGGCAACGTTTCTGTGGCCTCTCGCCACCATTTTCAAGCCCAAACAAGTGAACAATCCATTTCCTTAAATACAGGTGTATCATTAAGCACAGTACATTCATTGGTTCTTCCATATGTCAATCACAGGTGTTAATCTCAGTGGATTACCGTGCAGGTGTGCATGTGTGTAGTGCACAAGGCTAGTGAAAAAATGGGTAAACAAAATTGCATGAAATACAAAAGTGCAATCTAAGTGTATATAAGTTTCAAAGTGTTTACATCACATTATTGTTAAGTCAGTGTCCCATAGTGTCCATTCAAGTCCATAAAGTCCATTTACCAGATCGCTAATACACGCAAGTATCAGCGACAGACTCGCTTGAAAATCCGGGATACATCGGAGCAGGAACAGGCCGCTAGAGCAATAGGAGTAAACAGCGTCATGTAACTAAGGTAACGGCTGACGTCACCTCAGAGCCGGCTGACTGATCAGGCTCAATTGGGGAACGTACTAAGATGGGAATCTCGGCTTGGCTGTCCTGCAGACAGCACAGTAACAGTTCGTCTTAGCTGTAAGGCAAACAGCATGATTCCGATATCATTCAACAGTGCGTCCAAACTGGGTGGAATCCACCCCCACGAACACACCGTCTCACCACCAGGACCCGACAGGTCGCTATAGAGAATCCGTTCAGGTGCCGCATCCCATCAATACCGCTTGGTCTGTACTGTTCCCAACCACTGAAAGGTACTTCCTCCTTGCTCAACACAATGCAGTCCAGTTACTTGTTCCAATGCGTCCCGTTTACATATATCCATATCTATGAGCTAAAAAGAGGACATGTAAGTATCAACTTGACATAATAAGTTATTCACATTATATTATATAAAGATATCAGGTGAATTGTTCACTTCACCTCAGTAGAGACGCACACATCATGGGAGACTGGCTGCTACTATGGCTATCTATTCAGATGTTTAACAACTTTGTACTCCACATTAAGTCCGTATTCTCCACGGGCATCAGTCTTAAAAATCCACTCTAATTCTTTTCTTTTGAGAGTCAGTTGTCTATCGCCACCCCTACTGAGGGGGCAGATCCTGTCTACAATCATACATCTGAGATCCCACTCCGAATGACCCTTTTCAGTTAAATGTTTTGCCACTGGTAATTCTATTTTGCGTTTCCTTATAGAATATCTATGTTGGTTGATCCTCGTTTTAAAGTCCCATGAGGTTTCCCCCACGTAAATGAATCCACAAGGGCACCAAAGGATGTACACCACCCAGTCCGACACACAGGTAAGATACTGTCTAATCTTGAATGTTTTTTTGTAATGGGGTGTACAAACTCAGAGCCCTTTTTCATGAGTTTGCAGTTGACGCAATTCAAGCAAGGAAAGGAACCAGTATTTCTTCTACCAATGTACCTTTGTGTTTCACTGGCTACTGTCTTCACTGTAGATTTGACTAATTGATCCCTTAGGTTCCTGCCTCGTCTGTACGACATTAACGGGGGTGTCTGGAACTCCGTCGATCTATGTGGCGCCCCATTTCCAACATGTGGGTATGTGGAAGCGCTACATAGACGACGTCTTCATGGTGTGGCATGGTGACATGTCACAGTTGGTGACATTCGTAAAGTACCTTAATACAGTGGATCGTACAATCAAATTTACTATGCAATGTGACTATGATAAAATTAACTATCTGGATGTTTTGGTCACCAGGGATGGACAGAAACTAGTGACGGACATATATGTGAAGCCCACAGACTGTAACAATATGCTACAATATAGGAGTTGTCACCCTCGTCGAATGATCAAGAGCCTTCCTAGGAGCCAGATGTTACGGGCCAGACGTATTATAGAGAGACAGACTGACTTGGACAGGACACTTACTAATATGACACAGAACTTTAAAGAGAGAGGATATCCAGAGAGACTCCTAGCAGAATGTAGACACGAGATAGAGGGGGAAGAGAGGGAGCCACTGCTCGAGGACAAACCCAGGGACAGTCGACTCAACCGAATCCCTTTGTCTCTACATATACTGATCTATCACCTAAAGTCAACACGGTGGTGAATAAATATTGGTATATAATTAAAAATAGTCATACTAACATCCCGGAGTTCCAGACACCCCCGTTAATGTCGTACAGACGAGGCAGGAACCTAAGGGATCAATTAGTCAAATCTACAGTGAAGACAGTAGCCAGTGAAACACAAAGGTACATTGGTAGAAGAAATACTGGTTCCTTTCCTTGCTTGAATTGCGTCAACTGCAAACTCATGAAAAAGGGCTCTGAGTTTGTACACCCCATTACAAAAAAAACATTCAAGATTAGACAGTATCTTACCTGTGTGTCGGACAGGGTGGTGTACATCCTTTGGTGCCCTTGTGGATTCATTTACGTGGGGGAAACCTCATGGGACTTTAAAACGAGGATCAACCAACATAGATATTCTATAAGGAAACGCAAAATAGAATTACCAGTGGCAAAACATTTCACTGAAAAGGGGCATACAGAATGGGACCTCAGATTTATGATTGTAGACAGGATCTGCCCCCTCAGTAGGGGTGGCGATAGACAACTGACTCTCAAAAGAAAAGAATTAGAGTGGATTTTTAAGACTGATGCCCGTGGAGAATACGGACTTAATGTGGAGTACAAAGTTGTTAAACATCTGAATAGATAGCCATAGTAGCAGCCAGTCTCCCATGATGTGTGGGTCTCTACTGAGGTGAAGTGAACAATTCACCTGATATCTTTATATAATATAATGTGAATAACTTATTATGTCAAGTTGATACTTACATGTCCTCTTTTTAGCTCATAGATATGGATATATGTAAACGGGACGCATTGGAACAAGTAACTGGACTGCATTGTGTTGAGCAAGGAGGAAGTACCTTTCAGTGGTTGGGAACAGTACAGACCAAGCGGTATTGATGGGATGCGGCACCTGAACGGATTCTCTATAGCGACCTGTCGGGTCCTGGTGGTGAGACGGTGTGTTCGTGGGGGTGGATTCCACCCAGTTTGGACGCACTGTTGAATGATATCGGAATCATGCTGTTTGCCTTACAGCTAAGACGAACTGTTACTGTGCTGTCTGCAGGACAGCCAAGCCGAGATTCCCATCTTAGTACGTTCCCCAATTGAGCCTGATCAGTCAGCCGGCTCTGAGGTGACGTCAGCCGTTACCTTAGTTACATGACGCTGTTTACTCCTATTGCTCTAGCGGCCTGTTCCTGCTCCGATGTATCCCGGATTTTCAAGCGAGTCTGTCGCTGATACTTGCGTGCAGGGCCGGATTAAGGTTGGTGGAGGCCCTGGGCAAAAATTTTGTTGGGGGCCCCCCCATTTTTTTTCCCCAAAATATATCCCATACAGCGATCTATACAGGTGGCTACTTACTGTAGCAGACTTAGCACCTACCCCTCCTCACTCCTGGCTGTGTGGCTCAGCATCCTCCTCTGTTTTGCATGTGATGGTCACTACAGGCTGCAGTCAGAGGAAGATGCCAGGCCCTAGAGACAGGACAGGGAGGGGGTGTTTATGTTAATAATGCAATGCGAGAACACAGCACTTCAATACTTTCTGTGCTCTCTTGCCCACTGTGTTAGCCCCCACAGCAGCATATGCAGATGTGAATCGCTGAAGGAACCTGGACTTGCAAGTCTAAGTCCCATCTGCAGTTCCCAACCATGTACACTAGCTGAAGCAGTAAGGAGCAACCAGAAAGTACTTAAAGGCTGTGTAGAATATATAGCGGATATGGTACATGTGAACGTACCCTAAGGATTAAAATACACAGCTGTGTGCAACCCATGAAATGGCATATATAGCCTGTGTGCAGCATATGAAATACATAGGATATACACCATATGCTGCACACAGGCTATATACCATACACTGCTCTCAGGCTATATATCATATGCTGCACACAGGCTATATATCATCCACTGCTCTCAGGCTATATATCATATGCTGCACACAGGCTATATACCATACACTGCTCTCAGGCTATATATCATATGCTGCACACAGGCTATATATCATCCACTGCTCTCAGGCTATATATCATATGCTGCACACAGGCTATATACCATACACTGCTCTCAGGCTATATATCATATGCTGCACACAGGCTATATATCATCCACTGCTCTCAGGCTATATATCATACACTGCACACAGACTATATACAGTATATACCATATGCTGCACATAGACTATATACAGTATATACCATATGCTGCACACAGACTATATACAATATATACCATATGCTGCACACAGGCTATATACAATATATACCATATGCTGCACACAGGCTATATATAGTATATACCATATGCTGCACACCGGCTATATACAGTATATACCATATGCTGCACACAGATTATATACAGTATATACCATATGCTGCACACAGATTATATACAGTATATACCACATGCTGCACACAAACTATATACAGTATATACTATATGCTGCACACAGACTATATACAGTATATACCATATGCTGCACACAGACTATATACAGTATATACCATATGCTGCACACAGACTATATACAGTACATACCATATGCAGCACACAGACTATATACAGTATATACTATATGCTGCACACAGACTATATATAGTATATACCATATGCTGCACACAGGCTATATACAGTATATACCATATGCTGCACCCAGAGTATATACAGTATATACCATATGCTGCACACAGACTATATACAGTATATACTATATGCTGCACACAGACTATATATTATAGTGCAGTTACTAATGACTCACAGGTGACGTCTTCTCCTATTGCCGTCGCTCACACTTCGCTTTCTTCTCCATCTGGAGCAGCCATCATGAAGACTTCACCGACCACAACTCATCTGCAGGCGGGCAGCTGGGGTGACTGGGGAAAGGAGGCAGCTGGGGGTGACTGGGGAAGGGAGGCAGCTGGGGGGGGGGAGAAGATGGGAGGGCAGCTGGGGTGGCAGGGGAGGGGGAGAAGCTGGGGTGACAGGGGGAGAAGATGGGAGGGCAGCTGGGGTGGCAGGGGGAGCAGCTGGGGCAACTAGGGGAGGGGGAGAAAATGGGGAACAGGGGGGGCAGCTGGGGCAACAGGGGGAGAAGATGGGAGGGCAGCTGGGGTGGCAGGGGGAGAAGATGGGAGGGCAGCTGGGGTTGCAGGGGGAGAAGATGGGAGGGCAGCTGGGGTTGCAGGGGGAGAAGATGGGAGGCGGCTGAGGTGGCAGGGGGAGAAGATGGGAGGGCAGCTGTGGTTCCAGGGGGAGAAGATGGGAGGCGGCTGGGGTTGCAGGGGGAGAAGATGGGAGGGCGGCTGGGGTTGCAGGGGGAGAAGATGGAGGGCGGCTGGGGTTGCAGGGGGAGAAGATGGGAGGGCAGCTGGGGTTGCAGGGGGAGAAGATGGGAAGGCAGCTGGGGTTGCAGGGGGAGAAGATGGGAGGGCATCTGGGGTTGCAGGGGGAGAAGATGGGAGGGCATCTGGGGTTGCAGGGGGAGAAGATGGGGGGCGGCTGGGGTTGCAGGGGGAGAAGATGGGAGGGCGGCTGGGGTTGCAGGGGGAGAAGATGGGAGGGCGGCTGGGGTTGCAGGGGGGAGAAGATGGGAGGGCGGCTGGGGTTGCAGGGGAGAAGATGGGAGGCGGCTGGGGTTGCAGGGGGAGAAGATGGGGGGCGGCTGGGGGTTGCAGGGGGAGAAGATGGGAGGGCGGCTGGGGTTGCAGGGGGAGAAGATGGAAGGGCGGCTGGGGTTGCAGGGGGAGATGGGAGGGCATCTGGGGTTGCAGGGGGAGAAGATGGGGGGCGGCTGGGGTTGCAGGGGGAGAAGAGGGGGGGCGGCTGGGGTTGCAGGGGCAGAAGATCGGGGTAAGCTGGGGTGGCAGGGGGAGAGGATGGGTGGGGGCAGTTGAGGTGACAGGCAGGGAGGGAAGAGGGAGTGGTCGGGGGGCTGAGGGATCAGCTGGGTGGCAGGGGGACCAGCCGGGGGTCCGGGGGATTAGCCGGCTGGCAGGGGGACCAGCCGGGGGACCAGCCGGGGGATCAGCAGGGCGGCAGGTACCGTACAGAGGCAGGCTGAAAAGGTCTCCCCCAGGCAGGGCCGGCGTGAGCTTCCGGTACAGACAGGCCGGAAGCTCACAGTGCAGCCCCGCGATGCCGCGATGAACTTCTTACCTGCTCAGCAGTGTGCGTGTGACGTCATCACGCCTCTGCCAAACAGGAGAGAGGTTCGGGCATCGCAGGGCTGCACTGTGAGCTTCCGGCCTGTCTGTACGGGAAGCTCACGCCGGCCCTGCCTGGGGGAGACCTTTTCAGCCTGCCTCTGTACCTGCCTGGGCCCCCCCCCCCCCCAAACCGCCCGGGCGCAGACGTTAGCGCCAGGGCGGCGTTTAACAAAAAAAAAAAAAAAGCTCCGGAACTCCCCTTCCGGGTTCCAGCTGGTGGGGGCCCCCTATTGGTGGAGGCCCAGAGGCACGTGCCCCTTGTGCCCCCCCTTTAATCTGGCCGTGCTTGCGTGTATTAGCGATCTGGTAAATGGACTTGAATGGACACTATGGGACACTGACTTAACAATAATGTGATGTAAACACTTTGAAACTTATATACACTTAGATTGCACTTTTGTATTTCATGCAATTTTGTATACCCATTTTTTCACTAGCCTTGTGCACTACACACATGCACACCTGCACGGTAATCCACTGAGATTAACACCTGTGATTGACATATGGAAGAACCAATGAATGTACTGTGCTTAATGATACACCTGTATTTAAGGAAATGGATTGTTCACTTGTTTGGGCTTGAAAATGGTGGCGAGAGGCCACAGAAACGTTGCCACTTGATTATGCTTGCTGTGCTGATTTATTTGGAATAAATACACTTCTTTTGCTACACCTCATTTGTAGTGCCGTGACAACTACTTTGCATATCACAACCAGACACATTTTAATAATTAAAACCTTACTACTTTTACCGCCATTATATGGAGTGCAGACACAGGATAAAAGGGATTAAAAAAAATATAGTAACTTTTGTCTAAAAACAGCACCACCCCTGTCTTCAGGTTATGTGAGGTATTACAACTCGGCTCCATTCACTTCAATGGAACTGAGCTGCAATACATACCTCCCAACCGTCCCGGATTTCGCGGGACAGTCCCGTTTTCGGGGTTCTGTCCCGCGGTCCCGGAACGGCCCCCCGTGTCCCGCATTTTAAGTGGCCCCAGCGAAAAAAACAATAAACCAGTAACTCACCTGTCCTCCGGTCCCAGCAGCTCCTCTTCCGCAGAACGCGCACTCCCGTCATCCTCCGGGGCGGGCAGCGGGGGTACAGAGTCACTAACTGTACCGGAAGTGACCTGCTCATGAATCACTTCCGGTACAGTCAGTGTCTGTATACCCGCTGCCCGCCCCGGAGGATGACGGGAGTGCGCACTCTGCCGGGAGAGGAGCTGCTGGGACTGGCGGACAGGTGAGTTACTGGTTTATTGTTTTTGCCGCTGGGGCCACACTAATGGGGGGATTGGCTACTATGTGGGGCACTATATGGGGTATTGGCTACTATGTGGGGGGATTGGCTACTATGTGGGGCACTATATGGGGGATTGGCTACTATGTGGGGCATATTTGGGGGCATTGGCTACTATGTGGGGCATATTTGGGGGCATTGGCTACTATGTGGGGCAAATTTGGGGGATTGGCTACTATGTGGGGCATATATGGCGGCATTGGCTACTATGTGGGGCATATATGGGGGATTGGCTACTATGTGGGGCACTATATGGGGGATTGGCTACTATGTGGGGCATATATGGGGGCATTGGCTACTATGTGGGCACTATATGGGGGATTGGCTACTATATGGGGCATATATGGGGGCATTGGCTACTATGTGGGCACTCTGGGGGTTTGGCTATTATGTGGGGCACTATATGGGGATTGGCTACTATGTGGGACACTATATGGGGATTGGCTACTATGTGGGGCACTATATGGGGGCATGGCTACTATGTGGGGCACTATATGGGGCATTGGATACTATGTGGGGCACTATATGGGGGGCATTGGATACTATGTGGGGGCACTATGTGGGGGATTGAATACTATGTGGGGCACTATAATGGGGGATTGGATACTATGTGGGGCACTATGTGGGGGATTGAATACTATGTGGGGGCACTATAATGGGGATTGGATACCATATAGGGCATTTTTGGCGGGATTGGATACTGTATAGGGCACTATTCAGTCAGCAGCATGTGGTGACTGTAGGGGAGTGGCTATGGAGGGTTGATATAGGGGCGTGGCTATGGAGGGTTGCTATGGGGGTGTGGCTATGGAGGGTCGCTATGGGGGCGTGGCTATTGGGACCGCGGCGCACATGTCCCTCTTTGCTCTTTGCAAAAGTTGGGAGGTATGGCAATACCTCACACAAACTGAGGTGTGGCACTGTTTCTGGAAGAAGGTGGCCATGTTTTTCTCCTTTAAAGGGAATCTGTGAGGTCCATACCAGGTCTCGGGCTGTAGATCTCAGCAGACAGGTGTGAGGGAGATATCACTGACCTTTAATCCAGTGTAAACTTTTATAATTGTCCTTTTCATTACCAACTAAAGTTTCACAACAGCAGCGGTGGCAGCACCCTATACGTCCATCAGTCAGAGCAGGAAGGGGCGGGCAGAAGGTGCTGCTGTGGCTCCACCTCTCTGATACTTCAGCTGGTAATGAAAGAATGATTATAGAGGTTTACACTGGACTAAAGGTCAGGTCCCTGACCTGTACGCTGGGATCTACAGCTGTGCACCTGGTATAGACCCCACAGGTTTCCTTTAAGGGCACGTTCATACCTAATCCAAAGCGGATTTGATGCTTCTGATTTAATCTGTTGAAATAAACACATAAATATGCCGCATCAAATCCACAGCAGATCATGTTATAGCATTATTTTTAGGTGCTGATGGTGGGGTTCACATGTTTAAAGGGAACCAATCAGCCCGTTTGAGCTGATATGGTTCCCTTGAGCATTGTATAAAGCACCTGAAGCGGTCCCTGCACGTACCGGCCACGGCCGCAGCAGGTGCTTTATAACGGAGAAAATGACTTTTATTCCCCGGCTCGTAACTAGATACAAGCGGGGAAGTAGTCGTGGGCAGCTCCCCGCTCGTATCTAGTCACTGCGCTCTGCCTGTCAGCGCGCTCAGAGGGGATGATTGACAGGCAGAGAGGTCCGTTACTGGCAGAGCTGACAGGCAGAGCGCAGTGACTAGATTCGAGTGGGGAGCCGACCACCATGACTACTTCCCCGCTTGTATCTAGTCACGAGCCGGGGAATAAAAGTCATTTTCTCCGTTGGCTGATTGGTTCCCTTTAAGGGAGTAGTGGGGGACATGGCTAAATGAAGCAGAATTGATATACAATGATATGGTATGTGGGCTGCTGGGGTTTGATTGCCAGGGCTGATTTTAAGTCCCAGTCCGGCCCTGATTGCCTGTATATAATGGATGGCTGGGGAGTGATGTTTTCCTCAAGGTCTCGTTGGCCTTGAATCGGCCAGTATTTCGGACCCTTTCCTTTTCATCCCTCCGTGTTGTATCTTCTTACCTGTGATGTCTCATCCGCTGAGATCCTCTGTGATTGTAACAACACCTTTTGCTTATTAATAGATTGCTAGAACCCCTTTCCTAGAATCAGTATTTCCAATCTAGAGGGGCCCCATGGTCGCAGGGGGAATATTATATTTTTGTTCTTTATTATTCTGCTATGGTGACATCACTTATTCGCTCTGTTCCCGGCCGCTGGGCCTGATACTTTAATGATCTCCCGCACCGTATATAAATTAGGGAAGATTAGTCATCTGGCCAGTCCGTCTGTGTCTTGGTGGTTAGGCCTGTCCACTTCGTGTGATTACAGGACTGTATATTTGCTGCATCAGAGGGAGGTGGCCTGGCTGCTCCCAACCACTCCCACATCTGCGTTCCGGGAGACATGTGCCGTACTGCCTCCTCCTATGCCTCCCCCCCCCGCTGTACTGCCTCCTCCTATTGCCCCCGTGTACTGCCTCCTCTTATTCCCCCCGCTGTACTGCCTCCTCCTATTTACCCCCTCCCCCCCAGCTGTACTGCCTCCTCCTATTCCCCACCCCCGCTGTACTGCCTCATCCTATTCCCCCCCGCTGTACTGGCCTCCTCCTATTCCCCCCCGCTGTACTGGCCTCCTCCTATTCCCCCCCGCTGTACTGCCTCATCCTATCCCCCTGCTGTACTGCCTCATCCTATTCACACCCCCGCTGTACTGCCTCACGTATCCCCCCCTCCGCTGTACTGCCTCATCCTATTCCCCCCCCCCCCCCCCCCGGCTGTACTGCCTCCTCCTATCCCCCCTCTGCTGTACTGCCTCCTCCTATTCCCCTCTGCTTGTACTGCCTCCTCCTATTCCCCCCCGCTGTACTGCCTCATCCTAACCCCCCCCCCCGCTGTACTGCCTCCTCCTATCCCCCCCTACCACTGTACTGCCTCCTCCTACCCCCCCCCCCGCTGTGCTGCCTCATCCTGTTCCCCCCCCCCCGCTGTACTGCCTCCTCCTATCCCCTCCTCCGCTGTACTGCCTCCTGCTATCCCCCCCTCCGCTGTACTGCCTCCTACCTCCCCACTGTACTGCCTCCTCCTATCCCCCCCGCCGTACTGAGTCCTCCTATCCTCCCCCCCCGCTATACTGCCTCATCCTATTCCCCCCCGCTGTACTGCCTCCTCCTATTCCCCCCCCGCTGTGCTGCCTCAACCTATCCCCCCTCGCTATACTGCCTCCTCCTATTCCCCCCCCCCCCCCACTGTGCTGCCTCATCCTATCCCCCCTCGGCTGTACTGCCTCCTCCTATTCCCCTTCGCTGTGCTGCCTCCTCCTACCCCCCCTCCACTGTGCTGCCTCATCCAGTCCCCCCCCCGCTGTACTGCCTCCTCCTATTTCCCCCGCTATACTGCCTCCTCCTATTCCCCCCTCCGCTGTACTGCCTCATCCTATCCTCCCCTCCGCTGTACTGCCTCCTCCTACTCCCCCCCACTGTGCTGCCTCATCCTATCCCCCCCCACTGTGCTGCCTCATCCTATTCCCCCCCTCCGCTGTACTGCCTCATCCTATCCTCCCCTCCGCTGTACTGCCTCCTCCTATCCCCCCTCTCCGCTGTATTGCCTTCTCCTACTCCCCCCTCCACTGTACTGCCTCCTCCAATCCCCACCGCCGCTGTGCTACCTCATCCTATCCCCCCTCCGCTGTACGGCCTCCTCCGATCCACCCCTCCGCTGTACTGCCTCCTCCTATCCCCCCCCCCCCGCTGTACTGCCTCCTCCTATGCCCCCCCCGCTGTACTGCCTCCTCCTATCCCCCCCCGCTGTACTGCCTCCTCCTATCCCCCCCACTGTACTGCCTCCTCCTATCCCCCCCCGCTGTACTGCCTCATCCTATCCCCCCCGCTGTACTGCCTCCCCCAACCCCCCCCGCTGTACTGCCTCCTCCTATCCCCCCCAGCTGTACTGCCTCCTCCTATTTCCCCCCCCCCGCCCTGTACTGCCTCCTCCTATCCCTCCGCTGTACTGCCTCATCCTATCATCAATCCCCCCCCGCTGTACTGCCTCCTCCTATTCCCCCCCGCTGTACTGCCTCCTCCTATCCCCCTCTCCGCTGTACTGCCTCCTCCTATTCCCCCCCCCCGCTGTACTGCCTCCTCCTATTCCCCCCCCCCCCCCGCCCTGTACTGCCTCCTCCTATCCCCTCCCCCGCTGTACTGCCTCCTCCTATCCCCCCCCCCCCCGGCTGTACTGCCTTCTCCTATCCCTCCGCTGTACTGCCTCATCCTATCATCTATCCCCCCCGCTGTACTGCCTCATCCTATCCCCCCCGCTGTACTGCCTCCTCCTATCCCCCTCTCCGCTGTACTTCCTCCTCCTATCCCCCCCCCCGCTGTACTGCCTCCTCCTATTCCCCCCCGCTGTACTGCCTCCTCCTATCCCCCCCTCCACTGTACTGCCTCCTCCTTTCCCCCCCTCCACTGTACTGCCTCCTCCTATTCCCCCCCGCTGTACTGCCTCATCCTATCCCCCCTCCGCTGTACTGCCTCATCCTATCCCCCCTCCGCTGTACTGCCTCATCCTATCCCCCCCCCCCCGCTGTACTGCCTCCTCCTATTCCCCCCCGCTGTACTGCCTCATCCTATTCCCCCCCGCTGTACTGCCTCATCGCATACCCCCTCCGCTGTACTGCCTTCTCCTATTCCCCCCCCCCCCCGCTGAACTGCCTCCTCCTATTCCCCCTGTACTGCCTCATCCTATCCCCCTGCTGTACTGCCTCCTCCTATTCACCCCCCGCTGTACTGCCTCATTGTATCCCCCCTCCACTGTACTGCCTCATCCTATTCCCCCCCGCTATACTGCCTCCTCCTATCCCTCCGCTGTACTGCCTCATCCTATCCCCCCTCTGCTGTACTGCCTCCTCCTATCCCCCTTCTGCTGTACTGCCTCATCCTATCCCCCCCGCTGTACTGCCTCATCCTATTCTCCCCGCTGTACTGCCTCCTCCTATTCCCCCCCCCTCCGCTGTACTGCCTCCTCCTATCCCCCCCTCCGCTGTACTGCCTCCTCCTATCCCCCCCCCGCCGTACTGAGTCCTCCTATCCACCCCCCCCCCCCGCCGTACTGCCTCCTCCTATTCCCCCTCCTCCGATGTACTGCCTCCTCCTACACCCCCCCACTGTGCTGCCTCATCCTATTCTCCCCGCTGTACTGCCTCCTCCAATCCCCACCGCCGCTGTGCTGCCTCATCCTATCCCCCCTCCGCTGTACGGCCTCCTCCTATCCCCCCCTCCGCTGTACTGCTTCCTCCTATCCACCCCGCTGTACTGCCTCCTCCTATCCCCTCCCCGCTGTACTGCCTCCTCCTATCCCCCCCGCTGTACTGCCTCCTCCTATCCCCCCCGCTGTACTGCCTCCTCCTATCCCCCCCCCGCTGTACTGCCTTCTCCTAACCCCCCCCGCTGTACTGCCTCCTCCTATTCCCCCCCCGCTATACTGCCTCCCCCTATCCCTCCCCCCGCTGTACTGCCTCCTCCTATCACCCCCCCGTACTTCCTCCTCCTATCCCCCCCCCACCCGCTGTACTGTCTCCTCCTATCCTCCCCCCCGCTGTACTGCCTCCTCCTATCCCCCCCCCGCTGTACTGCCTCATCCTATCTCCCCCGCTGTACTGCCTCCCCCAACCCCCCCCGCTGTACTGCCTCCTCCTCCTATCCCCCCCAGATGTACTGCCTCCTCCTATGCCCCCCAGCTGTACTGCCTCCTCCTATCCCTCCGCTGTACTGCCACATCCTATCCCCCCCGCTGTACTGCCTCCTCCTATCCCCCTCTCCGCTGTACTGCCTCCTCCTATTCCCCCCCCGCTGTACTTCCTCCTATTCCCCCCCCCCGCCCTGTACTGCCTCCTTCTATCCCCCCCCCGCTGTGCTGCCTCCTCCTATCCCTCCGCTGTACTGCCTCATCCTATCATCAATCCCCCCCGCTGTACTGCCTCATCCTATCCCCCCGCTGTACTGCCTCCTCCTATCCCCCTCTCCGCTGTACTTCCTCCTCCTATTCCCCCCCGCTGTACTGCCTCCTCCTATTCCCCCCCGCTGTACTGCCTCCTCCTATCCCCCCCCAGCTGTACTGCCTCCTCCTATCCCCCTCTCTGCTGTACTGCCTCCTCCTATCCCCCTCTCTGCTGTACTGCCTCCTCCTATCCCCCTCTCTGCTGTACTGCCTCCTCCTATTCCCCCCCGCTGTACTGCCTCCTCCTATTCCCCCCGCCCTGTACTGCCTCCTCCTATCCCCTCTCCCGCTGTACTGCCTCCTCCTATCCCCCCCCCGCTGTACTGCCTTCTCCTATTCCTCCGCTGTACTGCCTCATCCTATCATCTATCCCCCTCTCTGCTGTACTGCCTCATCCTATCCCCCCCGCTGTACTGCCTCCTCCTATCCCCCTCTCCGCTGTACTTCCTCCTCCTATTCACCCCCCCGATGTACTTCCTCCTCCTATTCACCCCCCCGATGTACTGCCTCCTCCTATTCCCCCCCGCTGTACTGCCTCATCCTATCCCCCCTCTGTTGTACTGCCTCATCCCATCCCCCCTCCGCTGTACTGCCTCATCCTATCCCCCCTCCGCTGTACTGCCTCCTCCTATTCCCCCCCCCGCTGTACTGCCTCATCCTATTCCCCCCCGCTGTACTGCCTTATCGTATACCCCCTCTGCTGTACTGCCTCCTCCTATTCCCCCCATGTACTGCCTCATCCTATCCCCCTGCTGTACTGCCTCCTCCTATTCAACCCCCGCTGTACTGCCTCATCGTATCCCCCCTCCACTGTACTGCCTCATCCTATTCCCCCCCCGCTATACTGCCTCCTCCTATCCCTCCGCTGTACTGCCTCATCCTATCCCCCCCCCGCTGTACTGCCTCCTCCTATCCCCCTCTCCGCTGTACTGCCTCCTCCTATTCCCCCCCGCTGTACTGCCTCTTCCTATTCCCCCCCGCCCTGTACTGCCTCCTTCTATCCCCCCCCCCCCCCCGCTGTACTGCCTCCTCCTATCCCTACGCTGTACTGCCTCATCCTATCATCAATCTCCCCCCGCTGTACTGCCTCATCCTATTCCCCCGCTGTACTGCCTCCTCCTATCCCCCTCTCCGCTGTACTTCCCCCTCCTATTCCCCCGCGCTGTACAGCCTCCTCCTATCCCCCCCCGCTGTACTGCCTCCTCCTACCCCCCCCCCCGCTGTACTGCCTCCTCCTATCCCTCCGCTGTACTGCCTCATCCTATCATCAATCCCCCCCCGCTGTACTGCCTCATCCTATCCCCCCCCGCTGTACTGCCTCCTCCTATCCCCCCCGCTGTACTTCCTCCTCCTATTCCCCCCCGCTGTACTGCCTCCTCCTATCCCCCCCAGCTGTACTGCCTCCTCCTATCCCCCTCTCTGCTGTACTGCCTCCTCCTATTCCCCCCCGCTGTACTGCCTCCTCCTATTCCCCCCCGCCCTGTACTGCCTCCTTCTATCCCCTCCCCCGCTGTACTGCCTCCTCCTATCCCCCCCCGCTGTACTGCCTTCTCCTATCCCTCCGCTGTACTGCCTCATCCTATCATCTATCTCCCCGCTGTACTGCCTCATCCTATCCCCCCCGCTGTACTGCCTCCTCCTATCCTCCTCTCCACTGTACTTCCTCCTCCTATTCCCCCCCCCCGCTGTACTGCCTCCTCCTATTCCCCCCCGCTGTACTGCCTCCTCCTATCCCCCCCTCCACTGTACTGCCTCCTCCTATTCCCCCCCGCTGTACTGCCTCATCCTATCCCCCCTCCGCTGTACTGCCTCATCCTATCCCCCCTCCGCTGTACTGCCTCATCCTATCCCCCCTCCGCTGTACTGCCTCATCCTATCCCCCCCTCCGCTGTACTGCCTCCTCCTATTCCCCTCCGCTGTACTGCCTCCTATTCCCCCCCGCTGTACTGCCTCATCCTATTCCCCCCCGCTGTACTGCCTCATCGTATACCCCCTCTGCTGTACTGCCTCCTCCTATTCCCCCCCCCCCGTACTGCCTCCTCCTATTCCCCCCCTGTACTGCCTCATCCTATCCCCCTGCTGTACTGCCTCCTCCTATTCCCCTCCGCTGTACTGCCTCCTATTCCCCCCCGCTGTACTGCCTCATCCTATTCCCCCCCGCTGTACTGCCTCATCGTATACCCCCTCTGCTGTACTGCCTCCTCCTATTCCCCCCCCCCCCCCCCGCTGTACTGCCTCATCCTATTCCCCCCCGCTGTACTGCCTCATCGGTATACCCCTCTGCTGTACTGCCTCCTCCTATTCCCCCCCCCCGTACTGCCTCCTCCTATTCCCCCCATGTACTGCCTCATCCTATCCCCCTGCTGTACTGCCTCCTCCTATTCAACCCCCGCTGTACTGCCTCATCGTATCCCCCCTCCACTGTACTGCCTCATCCTATTCCCCCCCGCTATACTGCCTCCTCCTATCCCTCCGCTGTACTGCCTCCTCCTATCCCCCCCCGCTGTACTGCCTCCTCCTATCCCCCTCTCCGCTGTACTGCCTCCTCCTATTCCCCCCCGCTGTACTGCCTCTTCCTATTCCCCCCCGCCCTGTACTGCCTCCTTCTATCCCCCCCCCCCGCTGTACTGCCTCCTCCTATCCCTACGCTGTACTGCCTCATCCTATCATCAATCTCCCCCGCTGTACTGCCTCATCCTATTCCCCCGCTGTACTGCCTCCTCCTATCCCCCTCTCCGCTGTACTTCCCCCTCCTATTCCCCCGCTCTGTACTGCCTCCTCCTACCCCCCCCCCGCTGTACTGCCTCCTCCTATCCCCCCCCGCTGTACTGCCTCCTCCTATCCCTCCGCTGTACTGCCTCATCCTATCATCAATCCCCCCCGCTGTACTGCCTCATCCTATCCCCCCCGCTGTACTGCCTCCTCCTATCCCCCTCTCCGCTGTACTTCCTCCTCCTATTCCCCCCCGCTGTACTGCCTCCTACCTATCCCCCCCAGCTGTACTGCCTCCTCCTATCCCCCTCTCTGCTGTACTGCCTCCTCCTATTCCCCCCGCTGTACTGCCTCCTCCTATTCCCCCCCGCCCTGTACTGCCTCCTTCTATCCCCTCCCCCGCTGTACTGCCTCCTCCTATCCCCCCCCCGCTGTACTGCCTTCTCCTATCCCTCCGCTGTACTGCCTCATCCTATCATCTATCCCCCCGCTGTACTGCCTCATCCTATCCCCCCCGCTGTACTGCCTCCTCCTATCCTCCTCTCCACTGTACTTCCTCCTCCTATTCCCCCCCCCCCGCTGTACTGCCTCCTCCTATTCACCCCCCCCGCTGTACTGCCTCCTCCTATCCCCCCTCCACTGTACTGCCTCCTCCTATTCCCCCCCGCTGTACTGCCTCATCCTATCCCCCTCCGCTGTACTGCCTCATCCTATCCCCCCTCCGCTGTACTGCCTCATCCTATCCCCCTCCGCTGTACTGCCTCATCCTATCCCCCCTCCGCTGTACTGCCTCCTCCTATTCCCCTCCGCTGTACTGCCTCCTATTCCCCCCCCGCTGTACTGCCTCATCCTATTCCCCCCCGCTGTACTGCCTCATCGTATACCCCCTCTGCTGTACTGCCTCCTCCTATTCCCCCCCCCCCCGTACTGCCTCCTCCTATTCCCCCCCTGTACTGCCTCATCCTATCCCCCTGCTGTACTGCCTCCTCCTATTCACCCGCCGCTGTACTTCCTCATCGTATCCCCCCTCCACTGTACTGCCTCATCCTATTCCCCCCCCGCTATACTGCCTCCTCCTATCCCTCCGCTGTACTGCCTCATCCTATCCCCCCCGCTGTACTGCCTCCTCCTATCCCCCTCTCCGCTGTACTGCCTCCTCCTATTCCCCCCCCCCCGCCCTGTACTGCCTCCTTCTATCCCCCCCCCCCCGCTGTACTGCCTGCTCCTATCCCTCCGCTGTACTGCCTCATCCTATCATCAATCTCCCCCGCTGTACTGCCTCATCCTATCCCCCTCTCCGCTGTACTGCCTCCTCCTATCCCCCTCTCCGCTGTACTTCCTCCTCCTATTCCCCCCCCGCTGTACTGCCTCCTCCTATCCCCCCCGCTGTACTGCCTCCTCCTATCACCCTCTCCGCTGTACTGCCTCCTCCTATTCCCCCCCCCCGCTGTACTGCCTCCTCCTATTCCCCCCCGCCCTGTACTGCCTCCTCCTATCCCCTCCCCCGCTGTACTGTCTCCTCCTATCCCACCCCGCTGTACTGCCTTCTCCTATCCCCCCCCGCTGTACTGCCTCATCCTATCATCTATCCCCCCGCTGTACTGCCTCATCCTATCCCCCCCGCTGTACTGCCTCCTCCTATCCCCCTCTCCGCTGTACTTCCTCCTCCTATTCCCCCCCCCCCCGCTGTACTGCCTCCTCCTATTCCCCCCCGCTGTACTGCCTCCTCCTATCCCCCCCTCAACTGCACTGCCTCCTCCTATTCCCCCCCGCTGTACTGCCTCATCCTATCCCCCCTCCGCTGTACTGCCTCATCCTATCCCCCCTCCGCTGTACTGCCTCATCCTATCCCCCCTCCGCTGTACTGCCTCATCCTATCCCCCCTCGCTGTACTGCCTCCTCCTATTCCCCTGCTATACTGCCTCCTCCTATTCAACCCCCGCTGTACTGCCTCATCGTATCCCCCCTCCACTGTACTGCCTCATCCTATTGCCCCCTCGCTATACTGCCTCCTCCTATCCCTCCGCTGTACTGCCTCATCCTATCCCCCCCCGCTGTACTGCCTCCTCCTATCCCCCTTCTGCTGTACTGCCTCATCCTATCCCCCCCCCGCTGTACTGCCTCATCCTATCCCCCCCCCCCCGCTGTACTGCCTCCTCCTATCCCCCCCTCCGCTGTACTGCCTCCTCCTATCCCCCCCGCCGTACTGAGTCCTCCTATCCTCCCCCCCCCGCCGTACTGCCTCCTCCTATTCCCCCTCCTCTGCTGTACTGCCTCCTCCTATCTCCCCCCCCCCGCTGTACTGCCTCCTCCTATTCCCCCCCCCCCGCTGTACTGCCTCCTCCTATTCCCCCCCCCCGCTGTACTGCCTCCTCCTATTCCCCCCCCGCTGTACTGCCTCCTCCTATTCCCCCCCCCCGCTGTACTGCCTCCTCCTATTCCCCCCCCCCTGTACTGCCTTCTCCAATCCCCCCCGTTGTACTGCCTCCTCCTATCCCCCCCCGCTGTACTGCCTCCTCCTATTCCCCCCCGCTGTACTGCCTCCTCCTATCCCCCCCCGCTGTACTGCCTCCTCCTATTCCCCCCCCGCTGTACTGCCTCCTCCTATTCCCCCCCCGCTGTACTGCCCCCTCCTACCCCCGCGCTGTACTGCCTCCTCCTATCCCCCCCGCTGTACTGCCTCCTCCTATCCCCCCCCCACGCTGTACTGCCTCCTCCTATCCCCCCCTCCCGCTGTACTGCCTCCTCCTATCCCCCCCCCCCCGCGCTGTACTGCCTCCTCCTATTCCCCCCCCCCGCTGTACTGCCTCCTTTTATTCCCCCCCCCCCCCTGTACTGCCTCCTCCTATTCCCCCCCGCTGTACTGCCTCCTCCTATCCCCCCTCCACTGTACTGCCTCCTCCTATTCCCCCCCGCTGTACTGCCTCCTCCTATCCCCCCCCCCCGCGCTGTACTGCCTCTTCCTATTTCCCCCCCCGCTGTACTGCCTCCTCCTATCCCCCCCCGCGCTTTACTGCCTCCTCCTATTCCCCCCCCCCCCCACTGTACTGCCTCCTCCTATTCCCCCCCCCCGCTGTACTTCCTCCTCCTATTCCCCCCCCGCTGTACTGCCTCCTCCTATTCCCCCCCCCCCCGCTGTACTGCCTCCTCCTATCCCCCCCCCGCGCTTTACTGCCTCCTCCTATTCCCACCCCCACCCCCCCCACTGTACTGCCTCCTCCTATTCCCCCCCCCCGCTGTACTGCCTCCTCCTATTCCCCCCCCGCTGTACTGCCTCCTCCTATTCCCCCCCCCGCTGTACTGCCTCCTCCCATCCCCCCCCCCGCGCTGTACTGCCTCCTCCTATCCCTCCGCTGTACTGCCTCCTCCTATTCCCACCCCCCCCCCGTGCTGTACTGCCTCCTCCTATTCCCCCCCCCGCGCTGTACTGCCTCCTCCTATTCCCCCCCCCCCGCGCTGTACTGCCTCCTCCTATTTCCCCCCCCCGCTGTACTGCCTCCTCCTATTCCCACCCCACCCCCGCTGTACTGCCTCCTCCTATTTCCCCCCCCCCCCCGCTGTACTGCCTCCTCCTATCCCCCCCCGCTGTACTGCCTCCTCCTATCCCCCCCCCGCGCTGTACTGCCTCCTCCTATTCCCCCCCCCGCTGTACTGCCTCCTCCTATCCCCCCCCCGCTGTACTGCCTCCTCCTATCCCCCCCCCGCGCTGTACTGCCTCCTCCTATTCCCCCCCCCCCGGCTGTACTGCCTCCATCCTATTCCCCCCCCCCCGCGCTGTACTGCCTCATCCTATTCCCCCCCCGCTGTACTGCCTCCTCCTATTTCCCCCCCCCCGCGCTGTACTGCCTCCTCCTATTTCCCCCCCCCCGCTGTACTGCCTCCTCCTATTCCCCCCCCCCCCGTGCTGTACTGCCTCCTCCTATTCCCCCCCCCCGCGCTGTACTGCCTCCTCCTATTTCCCCGCTGTACTGCCTCCTCCTATTCCCACCCCACCCCCGCTGTACTGCCTCCTCCTATCCCCCCCCGCTGTACTGCCTCCTCCTATCCCCCCCCCCCGCTGTACTGCCTCCTCCTATCCCCCCCCCCGCTGTACTGCCTCCTCCTATTCCCCCCCCGCTGTACTGCCTCCTCCTATCCCCTCCCCGCTGTACTGCCTCCTCCTTTCCCCCCCCCCGTGCTGTACTGCCTCCTCTTATCCTCCCCCCCGCTGTACTGCCTCCTTCTATTCCCCCCCCCCGCGCTGTACTGCCTCCTCCTATTCCCCCCCCCGCTGTACTGCGTCCTCCTATCCCCCCCCCCGCGCTGTACTGCCTCCTCCTATTCCCCCCCCCCCCCCCCCCCCCGCTGTACTGCCTCCTCCTATTCCCCCCCCCCGCTGTACTGCCTCCTCCTATTCCCCCCCCCGCGCTGTTCTGCCTCCTCCTATTCTCCCCCCCCCGCGCTGTAGCTGCCTCCCCCTATTCCCCCCCCTCGCGCTGTAACTGCCTCCTCCAATTCCCCCCCCCCCCCCGCTGTACTGCCTCCTCCTATTTCCCCCCCCCCCACCGTACTGCCTCCTCCTATTTCCCCCCCCCACTGTACTGCCTCCTCCTATTCCCCCCCCCCCCCCGCGCTGTACTGCCTCCTCCTATTCCCCCCCCCCCCCCGCACTGTACTGCCTCCTCCTATTTCCCCCCCCCCCGCGCTGTACTGCCTCCTCCTATTCCCCCCCCGCTATACTGCCTCCTCCTATCCCTCCGCTGTACTGCCTCATCCTATCCCTCCCGCTGTACTGCCTCCTTCCTATCCCCCTCTACCGCTGTACTGCCTCCTCTTATTCCCCCCCGCTGTATCTGCCTCCTCCTATTCCCCCCCGCCCTGTACTGCCTCCTTCTATCCCCCCCCCCCGCTGTACTGCCTGCTCCTATCCCTCCGCTGTACTGCCTCATCCTATCATCAATCTCCCCCGCTGTACTGCCTCATCCTATCCCCCCCCGCTGTACTGCCTCCTCCTATCCCCCTCTCCGCTGTACTTCCTCCTCCTATTCCCCCGCGCTGTACTGCCTCCTCCTATTCCCCCCCCCGCTGTACTGCCTCCTCCTATCCCCCCCGCTGTACTGCCTCCTCCTATCACCCTCTCCGCTGTACTGCCTCCTCCTATTCCCCCCCCGCTGTACTGCCTCCTCCTATTCCCCCCGCCCTGTACTGCCTCCTCCTATCCCCTCCCCCGCTGTACTGCCTCCTCCTATCCCGCCCGCTGTACTGCCTTCTCCTATCCCTCCCCGCTGTACTGCCTCATCCTATCATCTATCCCCCCGCTGTACTGCCTCATCCTATCCCCCTCTCCGCTGTACTTCCTCCTCCTAGTCCCCCGCGCTGTACTGCCTCCTCCTATTCCCCCCCGCTGTACTGCCTCCTCCTATCCCCCCCCTCAACTGTACTGCCTCATCCCATCCCCCCTCCGCTGTACTGCCTCATCCTATCCCCCCCTCCGCTGTACTGCCTCCTCCTATTCCCCCCCCCCGCTGTACTGCCTCCTCCTATTCCCCCCGCTGTACTGCCTCATCGTATACCCCCTCCGCTGTACTGCCTCCTCCTATTCCCCCCCTGTACTGCCTCATCCTATCCCTCTGCTGTACTGCCTCCTCCTATTCACCCCCGCTGTACTGCCTCATCGTATCCCCCCTCCACTGTACTGCCTCATCCTATTGCCCTCTCGCTATACTGCCTCCTCCTATCCCTCCGCTGTACTGCCTCATCCTATCCCCCCTTTGCTGTACTGCCTCCTCCTATCCCCCTTCTGCTGTACTGCCTCATCCTATCCCCCCCCGCTGTACTGCCTCATCCTATTCCCCCCCCTCCGCTGTACTGCCTCCTCCTATCCCCCCCTCCGCTGTACTGCCTCCTCCTATCCTCCCCCCGCCGTACTGCCTCCTCCTATCCTCCCCCCGCCGTACTGCCTCCTCCTATTCCCCCTCCTCTGCTGTACTGCCTCCTCCTATTCCCCCCCCGCTGTACTGCCTCCTCCTATTCCCCCCCCCGCTGTACTGCCTCCTCCTATTCCCCCCCCCCCGCTGTACTGCCTCCTCCTATTCCCCCCCCGCTGTACTGCCTCCTCCTATTCCCCCCCCGCTGTACTGCCTCCTCCTATCCCCCCCCCGCTGTACTGCCTCCTCCTATTCCCCCCCCGCTGTACTGCCTCCTCCTATCCCCCCCGCTGTACTGCCTCCTCCTATCCCCCCCCACGCTGTACTGCCTCCTCCTATCCCCCCCTCCCGCTGTACTGCCTCCTCCTATCCCCCCCCCCGCTGTACTGCCTCCTCCTATTCCCCCCCCCCCCGCTGTACTGCCTCCTCCTATTACCACCCCCCCCCCGCTGTACTGCCTCCTCCTATCCCCCCCCCGCACTGTACTGCCTCCTCCTATTCCCCCCCCCCCGCTGTACTGCCTCCTCCTATTCCCCCCCCACGCTGTACTGCCTCCTCCTATTCCCACCCCCCCCCCCCGCTGTACTGCCTCCTCCTATTCCCCCCCCCGCTGTACTGCCTCCTCCTATCCCCCCCTCCGCTGTACTGCCTCCTCCTATCCCCCCCGCCGTACTGAGTCCTCCTATCCTCCCCCCGCCGTACTGCCTCCTCCTATTCCCCCTCCTCTGCTGTACTGCCTCCTCCTATTTCCCCCCTTCCGCTGTACTGCCTCCTCCTATTCCCCCCCCCCCGCTGTACTGGCTCCTCCTATTCCCCCCCCCCCGCTGTACTGCCTCCTCCTATTCCCCCCCCCCCCGCTGTACTGCCTCCTCCTATCCCCCCCCGCTGTACTGCCTCCTCCTATTCCCCCCCCCGCTGTACTGCCTCCTCCTATCCACCCCCGCTGTACTGCCTCCTCCTATTCCCCCCCCGCTGTACTGCCTCCTCCTATCCCCCCCTCCCGCTGTACTGCCTCCTCCTATCCCCCCCCCCGCGCTGTACTGCCTCCTCCTATTCCCCCCCCCCGCTGTACTGCCTCCTCCTATTCCCCCCCCCCCCGCGCTGTACTGCCTCCTCCTATCCCCCCCCCCGCTGTACTGCCTCCTCCTATTCCCCCCCCGCTGTACTGCCTCCTCCTATCCCCCCCTCCGCTGTACTGCCTCCTCCTATCCCCCCCCGCCGTACTGAGTCCTCCTATCCTCCCCCCGCCGTACTGCCTCCTCCTATTCCCCCTCCTCTGCTGTACTGCCTCCTCCTATTTCCCCCCTTCCGCTGTACTGCCTCCTCCTATTCCCCCCCCCCCGCTGTACTGCCTCCTCCTATTCCCCCCCCCCCGCTGTACTGCCTCCTCCTATTCCCCCCCCCCGCTGTACTGCCTCCTCCTATCCCCCCCCGCTGTACTGCCTCCTCCTATTCCCCCCCCCCGCTGTACTGCCTCCTCCTATCCACCCCCGCTGTACTGCCTCCTCCTATTCCCCCCCGCTGTACTGCCTCCTCCTATCCCCCCCTCCCGCTGTACTGCCTCCTCCTATCCCCCCCCGCGCTGTACTGCCTCCTCCTATTCCCCCCCCCCCGCTGTACTGCCTCCTCCTATTCCCCCCCCCGCGCTGTACTGCCTCCTCCTATTACCACCCCCCCCCCCGCTGTACTGCCTCCTCCTATCCCCCCCCCGCACTGTACTGCCTCCTCCTATTCCCCCCCCCGCTGTACTGCCTCCTCCTATTCCCCCCCCCCACGCTGTACTGCCTCCTCCTATTCCCCCCCCCCCCCCCCGCTGTACTGCCTCCTCCTATTCCCCCCCCCGCTGTACTGCCTCCTCCTATTCCCCCCCCCCCGCTGTACTGCCTCCTCCTATTCCCCCCCCCCCCCGCTGTACTGCCTCCTCCTATTCCCCCCCCGCTGTACTGCCTCCTCCTATTCCCCCCCCCGCTGTACTGCCTCCTCCTATTTCCCCCCCCCGCTGTACTGCCTCCTCCTATTTCCCCCCCCCCGCTGTACTGCCTCCTCCTATTCCCCCCCCCCAAGCTGTACTGCCTCCTCCTATTCCCCCCTCCCCCCCCGCTGTACTGCCTCCTCCTATTCCCCCCCCCCCGCTGTACTGCCTCCTCCTATTTCCTCCCCCCCCGCTGTACTGCCTCCTCCTATTCCCCCCCCCGCTGTACTGCCTCCTCCTATTCCCCCCCCGCTGTACTGCCTCCTCCTATTTCCTCCCCCCCCCGCTGTACTGTCTCCTCCTATTACCACCCCCCGCGCTGTACTGCCTCCTCCTATTCCCCCCCCCCGCTGTACTGCCTCCTCCTATTTCCTCCCCCCCCGCTGTACTGTCTCCTCCTATTACCACCCCCCGCGCTGTACTGCCTCCTCCTATTTCCCCCCCCGCTGTACTGCCTCCTCCTATTCCCCCCCCCCCCCGTACTGCCTCCTCCTATTTCCCCCCCCCCCGCGCTGTACTGCCTCCTCCTATTCCCCCCCCCGCGCTGTACTGCTCCTCCTATTTCCCCCCCCCCCCCCCCACACGCTGTACTGCCTCCTCCTATTCCCCCCCCCCGCGCTGTACTGCCTCCTCCTATTTCCCCCCCCCCCCCCCCGCTGTACTGCCTCCTCCTATTTCCCCCTCCCCCCCCCACGCTGTACTGCCTCCTCCTATTTCCCCCTCCCCCCCCCGCGCTGTACTGCCTCCTCCTATTTCCCCCTCCCCGCTGTACTGCCTCCTCCTATTCCCACCCCACCCCCGCTGTACTGCCTCCTCCTATTTCCCCCCCCCGCTGTACTGCCTCCTCCTATCCCCCCCGCTGTACTGCCTCCTCCTATCCCCCCCCCCCGCTGTACTGCCTCCTCCTATTCCCCCCCCCGCTGTACTGCCTCCTCCTATCCCCCCCCCCCCGCTGTACTGCCTCCTCCTATCCCCCCCCCGCGCTGTACTGCCTCCTCCTATTCCCCCCCCCCCGGCTGTACTGCCTCCTCCTATTCCCCCCCCCCCCGCTGTACTGCCTCATCCTATTCCCCCCCCGCTGTACTGCCTCCTCCTATTTCCCCCACCCCGCGCTGTACTGCCTCCTCCTATTTCCCCCCCCCCGCTGTACTGCCTCCTCCTATTTCCCCCCCCCCCCGCGCTGTACTGCCTCCTCCTATTCCCCCCCCCGCGCTGTACTGCCTCCTCCTATTTCCCCCGCTGTACTGCCTCCTCCTATTCCCACCCCACCCCCGCTGTACTGCCTCCTCCTATCCCCCCCGCTGTACTGCCTCCTCCTATCCCCCCCCCCCGCTGTACTGCCTCCTCCTATCCCCCCCCGCTGTACTGCCTCCTCCTATTCCCCCCCGCTGTACTGCCTCCTCCTATCCCCTCCCCGCTGTACTGCCTCCTCCTTTCCCCCCCCCGTGCTGTACTGCCTCCTCTTATCCTCCCCCCCGCTGTACTGCCTCCTTCTATTCCCCCCCCCCCGCTGTACTGCCTCCTCCTATTCCCCCCCCCCCGCTGTACTGCGTCCTCCTATCCCCCCCCCCCGCGCTGTACTGCCTCCTCCTATTCCCACCCCCCCCCGCTGTACTGCCTCCTCCTATTCCCCCCCCCCGCTGTACTGCCTCCTCCTATTCCCCCCCCGCGCTGTACTGCCTCCTCCTATTCTCCCCCCCCCCGCGCTGTACTGCCTCCTCCTATTCCCCCCCCCCGCGCTGTACTGCCTCCTCCAATTCCCCCCCCCCCCCGCTGTACTGCCTCCTCCTATTTCCCCCCCCCCCCCACCGTACTGCCTCCTCCTATTTCCCCCCCCCCACTGTACTGCCTCCTCCTATTCCCCCCCCCCCCCCGCGCTGTACTGCCTCCTCCTATTCCCCCCCCCCGCACTGTACTGCCTCCTCCTATTTCCCCCCCCCCCGCGCTGTACTGCCTCCTCCTATTCCCCCCCCCGCTATACTGCCTCCTCCTATCCCTCCGCTGTACTGCCTCATCCTATCCCCCCGCTGTACTGCCTCCTCCTATCCCCCTCTCCGCTGTACTGCCTCCTCTTATTCCCCCCGCTGTACTGCCTCCTCCTATTCCCCCCCGCCCTGTACTGCCTCCTTCTATCCCCCCCCCCCGCTGTACTGCCTGCTCCTATCCCTCCGCTGTACTGCCTCATCCTATCATCAATCTCCCCCGCTGTACTGCCTCATCCTATCCCCCCCCGCTGTACTGCCTCCTCCTATCCCCCTCATCCGCTGTACTTCCTCCTCCTATTCCCCCGCGCTGTACTGCCTCCTCCTATTCCCCCCCCCGCTGTACTGCCTCCTCCTATCCCCCCCCGCTGTACTGCCTCCTCCTATCACCCTCTCCGCTGTACTGCCTCCTCCTATTCCCCCCCCGCTGTACTGCCTCCTCCTATTCCCCCCGCCCTGTACTGCCTCCTCCTATCCCCTCCCCCGCTGTACTGCCTCCTCCTATCCCCCCCCGCTGTACTGCCTTCTCCTATCCCTCCCCGCTGTACTGCCTCATCCTATCATCTATCCCCCCGCTGTACTGCCTCATCCTATCCCCCTCTCCGCTGTACTTCCTCCTCCTATTCCCCCCCCGCTGTACTGCCTCCTCCTATTCCCCCCCCGCTGTACTGCCTCCTCCTATCCCCCCCTCAACTGTACTGCCTCATCCCATCCCCCCTCCGCTGTACTGCCTCATCCTATCCCTCCCTCCCCTCCGCTGTGTACTGCCTCCTCCTATTCCCCCCCCCCCGCTGTACTGCCTCCTCCTATTCCCCCCGCTGTACTGCCTCATCGTATACCCCCTCCGCTGTACTGCCTCCTCCTATTCCCCCCCTGTACTGCCTCATCCTATCCCTCTGCTGTACTGCCTCCTCCTATTCACCCCCGCTGTACTGCCTCTCGTAGTCCCCCCTCCACTGTACTGCCTCATCCTATTGCCCCCCTCGCTATACTGCCTCCTCCTATCCCTCCGCTGTACTGCCTCATCCTATCCCCCTTTGCTGTACTGCCTCCTCCTATCCCCTTCTGCCTGTACTGCCTCATCCTATCCCCCCCGCTGTAACTGACTCATCCTATTCCCCCCCTCCGCTGTAATGCCTCCTCCTATCCCCCCCTCCGCTGTACTGCCTCCTCCTATCCCCCCCGCCGTACTGCCTCCTCCTATCCTCCCCCCGCCGTAACTGCCTCCTCCTATATCCCCCTCCTCTGCTGTACCTGCCTCCTCCTATCTCCCCCCCCCCCGCTGCTGCCTCCTCCTATTCCCCCCCCCCGCTGTACTGCCTCCTCCTATTCCCCCCCCCCGCTGTACTGCCTCCTCCTATTCCCCCCCCCGCTGTACTGCCTCCTCCTATCCCCCCCCCCCGCTGTACTGCCTCCTCCTATTCCCCCCCGCTGTACTGCCTCCTCCTATCCCCCCCGCTGTACTGCCTCCTCCTATCCCCCCCCACGCTGTACTGCCTCCTCCTATCCCCCCCTCCCGCTGTACTGCCTCCTCCTATCCCCCCCCGCGCTGTACTGCCTCCTCCTATTCCCCCCCCCCCCGCTGTACTGCCTCCTCCTATTACCACCACCCCCCGCTGTACTGCCTCCTCCTATCCCCCCCCCCCGCACTGTTCTGCCTCCTCCTATTCCCCCCCCCCCGCTGTACTGCCTCCTCCTATTCGCCCCCCACGCTGTACTGCCTCCTCCTATTCCCACCCCCCCCCCGCTGTACTGCCTCCTCCTATTCCCCCCCCCCCGCTGTACTGCCTCCTCCTATCCCCCCCCTCCGCTGTACTGCCCTCCTCCTATCCCCCCCGCCGTACTGAGTCCTCCTATCCTCCCCCCGCCGTACTGCCTCCTCCTATCCCCCTCCTCTGCTGTACTGCCTCCTCCTATTTCCCCCCCTTCCGCTGTACTGCCTCCTCCTATTCCCCCCCCCCCGCTGTACTGGCTCCTCCTATTCCCCCCCCCCCCCCCGCTGTACTGCCTCCTCCTATTCCCCCCCCCCGCGCTGTACTGCCTCCTCCTATCCCCCCCCGCTGTACTGCCTCCTCCTATTCCCCCCCCCCGCTGTACTGCCTCCTCCTATCCCCCTCTCCGCTGTACTGCCTCCTCCTATTCCCCCCACGCTGTACTGCCTCCTCCTATCCCCCCCTCCCGCTGTACTTGCCTCCTCCTATCCCCCCCCCGCGCTGTCCTGGCCCCCTCCTATTCCCCCCCCCCCCGCTGTACTGCCTCCTCCTATTCCCCCCCCCGCTGTACTGCCTCCTCCTATTACCACCCCCCCCCGCTGTACTGCCTCCTCCTATCCCCCCCCCGCACTGTACTGCCTCCTCCTATTCCCCCCCCCCGCTGTACTGCCTCCTCCTATTCCCCCCCCCCACGCTGTACTGCCTCCTCCTATTCCCCCCCCCCCCCCCGCTGTACTGCCTCCTCCTATTCCCCCCCCCGCTGTACTGCCTCCTCCTATTCCCCCCCCCCGCTGTACTGCCTCCTCCTATTCCCCCCCCCCCCCGCTGTACTGCCTCCTCCTATTCCCCCCCCGCTGTACTGCCTCCTCCTATTCCCCCCCCCCGCTGTACTGCCTCCTCCTATTTCCCCCCCCCCCGCTGTACTGCCTCCTCCTATTTCCCCCCCCCCGCTGTACTGCCTCCTCCTATTCCCCCCCCCCAAGCTGTACTGCCTCCTCCTATTCCCCCCCCCCCCCCCCGCTGTACTGCCTCCTCCTATTCCCCCCCCCCCCGCTGTACTGCCTCCTCCTATTTCCTCCCCCCCCGCTGTACTGCCTCCTCCTATTCCCCCCCCCGCTGTACTGCCTCCTCCTATTCCCCCCCCCGCTGTACTGCCTCCTCCTATTTCCTCCCCCCCCCCGCTGTACTGTCTCCTCCTATTACCACCCCCCCCCCCGCGCTGTACTGCCTCCTCCTATTCCCCCCCCCCCGCTGTACTGCCTCCTCCTATTTCCTCCCCCCCCGCTGTACTGTCTCCTCCTATTACCACCCCCCGCGCTGTACTGCCTCCTCCTATTTCCCCCCCCGCTGTACTGCCTCCTCCTATTCCCCCCCCCCCGTACTGCCTCCTCCTATTTCCCCCCCCCCCCCCGCGCTGTACTGCCTCCTCCTATTCCCCCCCCCGCGCTGTACTGCCTCCTCCTATTCCCCCCCCCGCGCTGTACTGCCTCCTCCTATTTCCCCCTCCCCCCCCCCACACGCTGTACTGCCTCCTCCTATTCCCCCCCCCCCCGCGCTGTACTGCCTCCTCCTATTTCCCCCTCCCCCCCCCCACGCTGTACTGCCTCCTCCTATTTCCCCCTCCCCAAGCTGTACTGCCTCCTCCTATTTCCCCCTCCCCCCCCCGCGCTGTACTGCCTCCTCCTATTCCCCCCCCCCGCGCTGTACTGCCTCCTCCTATTCCCCCCCCCCCGCGCTGTACTGCCTCCTCCTATTCCCCCCCCCCCGCTGTACTGCCTCCTCCTATTCCCCCCCCCCGCTGTACTGCCTCCTCCTATTCCCCCCCCCCGCGCTGTACTGCCTCCTCCTATTTCCCCCTCCCCCCCCGCGCTGTACTGCCTCCTCCTATTCCCCCCCCCCCCCCCCGCTGTACTGCCTCCTCCTATTCCCCCCCCCCCGCGCTGTACTGCCTCCTCCTATTCCCCCCCCCCCCCCCCCCCCCGCGCTGTACTGCCTCCTCCTATTCCCCCCCCCCCGCGCTGTACTGCCTCCTCCTATTCCCCCCCCCCGCGCTGTACTGCCTCCTCCTATTTCCCCCTCCCCCCCCCCTTGCTGTACTGCCTTCTCCTATTTCCCCCCCACACCCCGCGCTGTACTGCCTCCTCCTATTCCCCCCCCCCCCGCGCTGTACTGCCTCCTCCTATTTCCCCCTCCCCCCCCCCCCCTTGCTGTACTGCCTCCTCCTATTTCCCCCCCACACCCCGCGCTGTACTGCCTCCTCCTATCCCCCAATGCCAAAGTTCGCTCATCTCTAATCGTGATGTGTGATTGGTTAGGAGCGGGCAAGTCACCTCCCGCATATAAACAGCCCCATCCCTGCACAGCATTACGTAACATTAGAGACACTGGCCTCTATATCTGCAGAGCATTACATAACACTGCAGCCACCAGCCCTGCAGAGCATTGCACCCAGAGAGTGGACTCTTCCTGGGGATCATTGTCCAGATGTCCAACCACACAGGAGGCTCCCGGGAACTAAGCAAACTGACCATAGCTCCGCCAACACCGGTCACATGGGCATGACGTCATCAAAGGTCCTTCTGAGATCTGCGATTTAGCTCAGCAGACGGAAGATAGCTCCTCCCACGAATGAGACTGGTCACATGGGCATCAAACGTCATCAAAGGTCCTTTACAGCTCCCTCAGGCAGCTACCTTCTATCCTTCAACCTCCTCTCTATTGTGGTGTGGCCGCTCTCCATTTCCTGAGTTTTACTGTCGCGATTATTCGGTGTCGGTGACAGGAGAAGCCCGAAGCTCAGGGAGGCCCTGGTACCAGGAGAGAACCGGAGCTCAACGTGTCTGTAAGCCCTAGCAATACCCCGGAGACAGGGGAGGACTGTGATGGCTATACCCCGGAGAGAAGGGGGGGGGGGGCAGTGATGTTTATGCTGTGGGGGGGGGCAGTGATGTTTATACTGTGGGGGGGGGGCAGTGATGTTTGTACTGTGGGGGGGCAGTGATGTTTATACTGTGGGGGGGGGCAGTGATGTTTATACTGTGGGGGGGCAGTGATGTTTATACTGTGGGGGGGGGGCAGTGATGTTTATACTGTGGGGGGGGCAGTGATGTTTATACTGTGGGGGGGGCAGTGATGTTTATAATGTGGGGGGGGGCAGTGATGTTTATACTGTGGGGGGGGGGCAGTGATGTTTATACTGTGGGGGGGGGGCAGTGATGTTTATACTGTGGGGGGGGGGGGGCAGTGATGTTTATACTGTGGGGGGGGGGCAGTGATGTTTATACTGTGGGGGGGGGGCAGTGATGTTTATACTGTGGGGAGGGGGGGCAGTGATGTTTGTACTGTGGGGGGGGGCAGTGATGTTTATACTGTGGGGGGGGGGCAGTGATGTTTATACTGTGGGGGGGGGGGCAGTGATGTTTATACTGTGGGGGGGGGGCAGTGATGTTTATACGGTGGGGGGGGGCAGTGATGTTTATACTGTGGGGGGGGGGCAGTGATGTTTATACTGTGGGGGGGCAGTGATGTTTATACTGTGGGGGGGCAGTGATGTTTATACTGTGGGGGGGCAGTGATGTTTATACTGTGGGGGGGGGGGCAGTGATGTTTATACTGTGGGGGGGGGGGGCAGTGATGTTTATACTGTGGGGGGGGGGGCAGTGATGTTTATACTGTGGGGGGGGCAGTGATGTTTATACTGTGGGGGGGGGCAGTGATGTTTATACTGTGGGGGGGGGCAGTGATGTTTATACTGTGGGGGGGGGGGCAGTGATGTTTATACTGTGGGGGGGGGGCAGTGATGTTTATACTGTGGGGAGGGGGGGCAGTGATGTTTATACTGTGGGGGGGGGGGCAGTGATGTTTATACTGTGGGGGGGGGGCAGTGATGTTTATACTGTGGGGGGGGGCAGTGATGTTTATACTGTGGGGGGGGCAGTGATGTTTATACTGTGGGGGGGGCAGTGATGTTTATACCCTGGAGGGGGGGGGATGACATTTTAATGTCTGTTTATTTTGTCCTTTGTGGTATTGTTGGAGTTTTTTTTCTTTTTCAGCAGTGAGTTGCTCAATGGCCGCTCTTTCCCTCCACTCCTCGGACCACTTTGCTGATGTTGGAGCGTCACTTGTAAAACCGCTGTCTCAGAGGGTGGTGCGGCACGCCCTGGCCATCATGCATCTTCTCATTACAGAGGTAACTTCTCCAAACCATCTGCTACAACCCTACAACCCTACTCCATACTCTAATAATAACTGAAGGGCCCTGGGGGGGGGGGGTTTAGGGTTAACTTAACAAAAAAAAAAAAATTCCATAGTGTCTGGAGGGTGATGATACCTGGTGCCGGCTCTGTGTATCTGGACTGTGATGCCCGATGCTGGTATTTTTGGGGACACCATAAGCTGACCATGGATTATTCACCTGGTGGGTCGTTATAAGCCATCGATGATAACTTTGTCTGGTTTAGGGCGATCTGGCGTCTGCGGGGGAGGCTTCGCTGCATCGCTCACTAGATCAGAGAGCGCACAACAAGAAAACGGCCATTGACCAAATCATGAAGCTGGTTCTGGGGATCCTGCATCTACTGAACGAGGTCAGAACCTCCAATGATGTCATGAGCTTATAGAGGAGACTGCCCCCCCAGTGGTCGGTATTATATATAGTATACTTTAGAGTTGTCACAATACCAGAATTTTGAATCTGATGACGATACTTAGTGTAGTATCATAAAAACTTGCAAAATTCTCCCTACCTACCTGTGAGTTGCCCCACCCCCTGTATACCTTTGTACCCACCTGTGAGTTCCCCCTGTGTACTTCTGTACCCACCTGTGAGTCCCCCCCCCCATATATCTCCGTACCAACCTGTGAGTCCCTCCCCTGTTTACATCTTTCCCCACCTGTGATTCCCCCCTGTAGTCCTCTACACACCTATTAGTCCCTCCCCCCGTGTACCTTTATACCCACCTGTAAGTCGCTCCCGTATACCTCTGTACCCGTCTTCGAGTCCCACCCCTGTATACTTGTCCCCCGTATACCTCTGTTGCCACCTTTGAGTCCCCCCCATATACGTCTATACCCACCTGTGCGCTCTCCTGTATACCTCTATACACATCTGTGAGTCGCCCCTGTATAAAGGTATTTCTCTTGTACATCCTCAGATCGGACTTTCCCTGTATACCCCCAATCCTGCTGGTTAGTTTGGAGCCTAGGTTGATGTGAATGTCCTCACGCTGTGTGCTGCTGGTTTTACCCTGACGTCCAAAGACAGCACCCCTGGAGAGGATCTCCCACAGCAGGATAGAAAACTTGTAAAGATAAAATCTTGACATGCCTCTCCACACCTAAGTTCAGGTTTCCTGTCCTGCAGATTATCCTATACGGGATGTTCTTGATATCTCTCCGCACTGGCTGCAGGTCCCCCGGATGGCTTGGCCTTGTGGGGCTTCCTGGAGGAGTAAGTCTGTCTGCGGACAGCATCCGGGAGTCTGATTGAGGTCGGGACCGCTGCTTTTTTCTCTCCCACTCTCACCAGTGTTTCTCCTTTCCCAGCAGGGCAGGCACGAGAGGTAGGGATCCGTCGTGAAGATGAGAGATCCCCTCTAAAGGAAAAGAAAATAGCTACCTGCCAGCGGATCGATCGAGGTCCGCCTCCTTCCTTCCTGAGGGCGACTGGCTGGATCCTAGATCCAAGGTAGGGGGAAGGCCCGGTGTTCCGCGCCTTCCCTTTCTGTGACGGAGCGCGCTGGGGTCCCTCTCTGGAGGCTCCCTGTTCATTGTGCCTCGCACACCCATCCGGGGAGGGAGAGTGGGAGAACCAACGCCGCATTAGAGTGTAGCGGTGTTCGGGGCTGCTTTCCCTCGTGTGCGGCCTACTTCCGGTGGAGTCGCGCGCGACGGCCGGAAGTTAGGCCTAGAGCGTAACCTCGCGTGAGGGGACGCTCTGACGTCACACCAAAAGTATCACCACTTCCGGTCCGCTCACGGATCGCAGCGGTTTCAAAAAGCAGTCTTCGCTGGTCTGAGGTCTAAGCTGTTGCTGGTCTGAGGTCTAAGCTGTTGCTGGTCTGAGGTCTAAGCTGTTGCTGGTCTGAGGTCTAAGCTGTTGCTGGTCTGAGGTCTAAGCTGTTGCTGGTCTGAGGTCTAAGCTGTTGCTGGTCTGAGGTCTAAGCTGTTGCTGGTCTGAGGTCTAAGCTGTTGCTGGTCTGAGGTCTAAGCTGTTGCTGGTCTGAGGTCTAAGCTGTTGCTGGTCTGAGGTCTAAGCTGTTGCTGGTCTGAGGTCTATGCAGTCTGACTACCTTAAGTAAGCGATCCTGCTGGTCTGAGGTCTGAGCCGCATCATGGAAGAATCCTCTCCTACCACATCAGACAAGCCCTCTCAGCCGGCGGCGGTGGTAAGTGTGCCTACTTTGGCAGCCACACAGAAGGGGGGACGAAACTACAGAAGGTTATTGCATGCAGTTAAGCATCGTTCATCCACTGGTCTCTCCCTATACCCTTACTCGGTGTATACTAATAGCTAAACAGACCCTCATAAATGTTATTATTATGCTCTGTTTAGGAAAAAGAGAAAGGAAAGAGTAAAGACAAACCAAGATCTGCTTCTGTGAGGAGATGTATAAATTCTAATGCAAGACTCTCTTCCTCATGGAGAAAGAACATATGTTCTGCCTGTGTGAATGATATTATAAAAAAGGACAGAACCTCCTTTCTTTCTGATATCAGGAAAATGATGAGGGATGAGATCAATGCATCCCGTGCAGCTGAGACTTCACCTGCGCCTAATGCCTCTGCTGCAGTGGAGCCGGTTATTCAGCCTCAATCAAACCCTGCTTCCATTGAACCTCCTGAACAACATTCAGCAGTTTCTTTGACAACTCTTCAGGCTGTTAAGCCTTCAGTTGCCCCTCCAGCCTTCCTATCTCCAGCTGCTCCATTAATTCTGCCATCAGTTACAGGATCAGGGGTTGGAGAGGGAAGTGTATCCGTACAGTCTAACAGGTCAAAAAGATGCAGACAGGCATCATCAGAGTCCGAATATGAGTCTGGCCAGATTTCAGATTCAGTAGAGATCATTTCGGATGGTGAACCTTCTCATTCTGAAACAAGGAAGTATTATTTTTCCTCTGAACGCACGGACAATCTAATACGTGCTGTCCATCAGACTCTAGTCGTAGAGGAAGTACAGGAGGAGTTATCTGCTAAAGATAAGTATTTTGCGGGACTCAAAGCAAAAGAAAAGTTGACCTTCCCTGTACATGAGACTTTGCAGTCCCTCATCACTGATGAGTGGCAAGACCCAGAAAAAACACTGACAGTCCCAGGGGAGATGAAAAGGCGTCTTCCCTTTAAGAAGGAAGATTTAGAAAATTGGGGTGAAATACCCAAAATAGACGCTCAGGTGGCAAAAGCCGCTAAAAAAAAATCTCTCCTTCAATTTGAAGACTCCTCACAACTAAAGGATCCAATGGATCGGAAGGTGGAGAGTCTTCTTAGGAAATCATGGGAAACAGTCTCCTATTCCCTAAAAAATAATATTGCAACCTGTGTCGCTCGAGCAATGTACGTATGGATAGACCAGCTGGAGGAACACTTAAGGAATAGAGAGACATCGAGGAAACAGATAATAGATTCTCTCTCTCTGTTCTTAGAGACGCTGCCTGTCAGCCAGGGTTAC
Source organism: Dendropsophus ebraccatus (assembly GCF_027789765.1). Classification (NCBI taxonomy): domain Eukaryota; kingdom Metazoa; phylum Chordata; class Amphibia; order Anura; family Hylidae; genus Dendropsophus; species Dendropsophus ebraccatus. Next base: position 101,731,846 of record NC_091464.1, on the reverse strand, counting down.
AAAATAGAATTTTTAACTTCTCCCCCAGGAGGTTTCTAATTTCTCGGCAGTGTTCTCCAACACTACAGGATTATCTTGTGAGATCAGTGAAGAAACTAATCTCATCGAATGTAGTCATCCCTGTCCCAGTGACGGAACTGGGGGCAGGGCATTATTCAAGCCTATTTTTGGTTCCAAAACCAAATGGAACTTACAGGTTAATAATAAACCTAAAACCAGTCAACAAATTTGTGAAGTACAAACGCTTTAAAATGGAGTCAATAAAGTCCACCACTCCTCTAATACGGAAAGGTGCAGTGATGGCTTCCATAGACCTAACCGATGCCTACTACCACATACCAATCCATCCCGAGTCTCAAAGGTTCCTGAGATTCGCAGTACGGATAGACGGTAAAGTACAACATTACCAGTCCATTTGGAATCTCTTCTGCTCCCCGCATTTTTACTGCTGTTATGGGGGAAGTAACCTCTTTTCTCCATATTTAGGGTATAAGTATTGTTGCATATCTTGATGATCTGCTCCTCATTTCAGAGTCCTCACAGAAACTTCTACAAGACCTGGGAACTATGGCCGATCTTCTCAAATCTCTTGCCTGGCTGATCAACCTACAAAAATCAGATCTCACTCCGGGTACAGAGAAGGTATTCTTAGGAATTCTTCTAGACTCCAATAGACAGATGTCCTTTCTCCCTACAGAGAAAAGACAATCCTTAGCCCAAAAGATTAAATTCTTCAATGCAAAATCCATCTGCTGTGTTAGAGAGGCGATGTCCGTCTTTGGGTCCATGACGACCTGTATTCCAGCAATTCCATGGAGCTCACTCTAGAGTACTACAGAGCCAGACCTTATCCACATGGAACAAATGTAAGTCTGGTCTAGACAAAAAATTTTCTTTGTCTCCCCAGGTTCGACGCTCCCTAGACTGGTGGTTGATACCGTCCAATCTAGAAAGAGGTGTTCATTGGAATCCAGCACCCAGGAAGATACTGTCTACCGACGCAAGTCAGACCGGTTGGGGGGGCTCAAATAGACTCTCAGCTTTTCCAGGGGAAGTGGACAAAAGAAATTGCAGGAAGGTCCTCCAATTTCAGAGAGCTCATGGCGGTGTGGATATCATTACAGCAGGCAGTGAGTATACTAAAGCAATCTCATGTTCATGTCCTCTCAGGCAACGTAACAGCGGTGGCGCACTTAAGACATCGGGGAAGTGCAAAACTAAATTCATTGAGACAAATATCAGACAAGATATTCGCCTGGGCGGAGGAAAATGTCCTTTCCATCTCAGCAACACATCTCAGGGGGACAGAAAATGTTCATGCAGATTACTTGAGCCGACACACCATTCACCCGGGCGAATGGTGTCTAAAACAAGAGATTTTCGACATGTTGGTTCACAGATGGGGACAGCCTCAGATCGACCTCTTCGCCACGAGACAGAACAGGAAGGTACGGACATTCTTCTCTCTAGATCCGAGGGACGGTCCGGAGACAATAGATGCTCTCTCCCAAACTTGGGACTTCTCTGGCTTACGGGTTTCCTCCGATACCCCTAATTATGAAAACCCTACAGAAAATACAAGCAGAAGGAACGACCACTATTCTAATAGTTCCTTACTGGCCCAGGAGAGCATGGTTCGGACTTCTCCAGACTCTAGCCCTGGGACCTCCAGTTCGTCTTCCCAGAATACCGCACCTACTACACCAGGGTCCATTCCACCATCCGGATCTACTCTCATTAAAGATGTCAGCATGGATCCTGAGAGGTCGATGCTGAGGAGCAAAGGTCTCTCAGAGGAAGTAATTACCACCTTATAAAAAAGCAGGACACCAGTCACCTCCAAGATATATCTTAAAGTCTGGAAAATCTTTTCCTCATGGTGCCCGGAAGTATTAAATACCTTTCCTGATCCAATTTTTTCCACAATACTAAGCTTTTTACAGGCAGGATTAGAAAAAGGTCTAAAACCAGCCACATTAAAGGTCCAGGTAGCAGCATTATCATCCATATATGATTGTAATATTGCAGAACATCGGTGGATTAAAAATTTTTTAAGAAGCGCTACTAGACAAAATCCCATTATTAGGGACTTACACCCTCCATGGGACTTAAACATCGTCCTTGAAGGACTATCCAGACCCCCATTCGAACCAATTGAGATTTATCTCCTTTAAAACCGCTTTTCTGGTGGCAATCGTTTCAGCCAAAAGGGTGGGAGAGATTCAAGCTCTTACAACTCAAGAACCATACTGTTCTATTTAAGAAGATCGTATTGTGCTAAAAACAGATCCGAAATTCCTACCAAAGGTCATGTCGTCATTCCACCGCTCACAAGAGATAATTCTTCCTTCCTTCTGTGCAAACACAAAAAATGAACTAGAGGAAAAAATTCATTCTCTAGATGTAAGAAGATCAATTATACATTATCTACAATCTTGTAGTGCCTGGAGGAAGGATCAGTCCCTGTTCATACAATTTCAGGGTCCTAATAAAGGAAAGAAAGTTTCAAAGAGCGTTTTATCCTGTTGGATAAAGAAGGCAATAGAAGAGACGTACAACATCCAAAAGATTCCGTGTCCTCTCCAAATAAAGGCTCATTCCACCAGGGCAGTATCCACCACATGGGCAGAAAGAGCCTGTGCATCTATAGACCAGATCTGTCGAGCCGCCACATGGTCGTCTCCACATACATTTACCAGGCATTATAGGCTGCAGCTTCAGCGTAATGAGGATATAGCCTTTGGCAGAAAGGTTCTCCAAGCTGTGGTCCCGCCCTAAGGTAATGGTTGGTATTCTCCTGTGGTGTCGTCGTGAAGATGAGGAGAGAAAAAAGGGTTAGTCTTACTCGTAAGACGTTTTCTCTGAAGTCTTCACGACAGCACCAACATCCCTCCCTATAATGTGTATTAAGTTACACTCACGTGGTGCCAGATATGGTTACAATTACACTGGTGAGAGTGAAAAGGGGAGGGGCTTTTAACCTCTCGTGTGTGTTTTTTTTCCTGTCCCTAGGGTACGAGTTAACTCCTGTGGTGCCGTCGTGAAGTCTTACCAGTAAGACTAACCCTTCCCCCCCCCCCCCCCCCCCCCCCCGCTACGTCTCCTCTGTGCTCCTTGCTGCTGGATGGTTGAGGCTTGTAGGGGTCTCGCGGGCCTAAAGCATGCAGAGGAGGCATGATGAAGCAAGGAGGGCCATGTTTCAACTCTCCGGCGCATTCTACGCATGCAGTTGTGTACGCAATTGCGTATGTAATCATGCTGGTGTCGGCATTATACTAATAGGGTTTATATGGTTCTTTTTGTAGGGCTCCCACTCGAGCACTAGATCCTCTGGAAGTGCTGATTCAAAAAGACCCCGTAAGTAATGTTCAGAGTGTAAAACTCCACTTAGGGCCCTATTACTCCAACAGATTTATCTGCAGCCAAAACCAGGAATGGATTTGAAAAGAGGAGAAATCCCAGTCTTTCCTTTATGACCTGTTCCCTGTGTATAGTCTGTTCCTGGCTTTGGCTTAAATAATCTGTAAGATAATGATTATGCTAGATCTATTTGTCCTTCATGTGTAGATAGTCTAGTGGCACAAAAGTCATCTGGCTTAGCGGATAGTATGAAGAGGATAGTGTAACGCCTGGAGTAGTGGATCCACTGGACCGTCGCCAGCGATGGCACTAACCTCACCAGGGAGCGGAGTCTAAGGGGCCGCTGGTTTTCACCAGAGCCCGCCGCAAGGCGGGATGGACTTGCTGCGGCAGGCGACCCCCAGGTCGCTACCCCTGGCTTGGTTGCTAGTGACGGCAGGCGAGGCGTGGCAGGAGCAGTAGGCAGGAGATAGTGCTGGCAGAGGTCTGAAGGCGTAACCGCAGGTGACAGTCTGAACACAGGAGCAAAGAAGTGACAGGGGAGCAGGAACCAGGAACAAGGACTAGGGACCAGGTAGCGGATAGGTATCAGGAACAAGGACTTGGGACCAGGTAGCGGATAGGAATCAGGAACAACAGGGGGCTGGGCCAAACGCTATGGGAAGCATGTAGAGGCTCCAACACCTGTAGTGGGGCAGGGCTGGAATATATAGGGAGTGATTGGTGCAACTAACCAATTAGGGGCGGACTGGCCCTTTAAATCTGAGACAGCCGGCGCACGCGTGCCCTAGGAGGCGGGGACGCGCACGCTGGCCGGCACAGACGGAGACAGGAGCGAAGGAGAGGTGAGGCGCCCCCAGGGGCCGAACTAGCAGCAGCGCCGGGTCCCTGCACAAGGACCCCGGCGGCTGCATGGGGCAGGAGGAGGTCGCGGCCGTGACAGACAGTCAGGGAACAAGACGTTCAGCTATCCCTAAAAAAAAAAAAAAAAAAAAAAAATCTCACTACAGCCCTCTATGCCTTTTGCCACAACCTCTGCTGTTATAAGACATGACTCAGAGTGTGATTTCTCTTCCCTGAAAGAACACCATCTGGAAGAAGGTGACATTAACTTAATTCATCAGATGAAGAGTCAAAGAGAGGTATTAAAAGCAAACCCTTATTCCCAGTAGAAGATACTGATCAGTTAAAGGGGTAGTGCAATGTTCGACATTTATTCACTAAATAACACTGGCCCCCTTCCCCGTGTTCCCCCCACCCCGGAAGTGTGGTGCATTATACTCACCGCATTACTGTTGACCCCGGCCGCCATCTTGGGACAATACGTAATCTTCAGGAAGCCAGCCTTCCCTCATGCCGGCCCCCCTCCGGTACATCATCAGCTGCTTAGCCACAATTGGCTGAGCATAACTATGCGCCTGAGGGGGCCGGCATGAGGAAGGGCTGAAGAGGTCCGGCCGGCCTCCTGAAGACGACGTTGTCCCAAGATGGCGGCCGGGGTTGACAGTAATGCAGTGAGTATAATGCGCCACACTTCCGGGGGTGGGGGGAACACGGGGAAGGGGGCCATTTACTTAAATAACACACATTATAAAGTTGTATAACTTTATAATGTGTGTTATTTAGTGAATAAATGTCAAGCACCGCACTACCCCTTTTAATTAAAGCCATCAGAGTCTCTATGAATATGGAAGAGTCTAAATCAGCCCATTCAGCTGAAGATGCTCTTTATGAGGGATTAGCTCCTAAAAAGACCCGCACGTTCTCCGTACATGAGAGCATTAAGGCTATTATCAACAAAGACTAAATATTTTGTCCTTAGATATTTTAAACACAAATACCCTTTTGATGTAGGAGAGTGCAGCTCTTGGGAGAAGCCACCTGCTGTTGACGCACCTGTGGCCAAGGTTGCAAAAAAGAATAGTCTTCCCTTTAAAGACTTGGGATTTCTGCCTGACCCCATTGATAGGAAGGCAGACTTCTATAATAAAAAAAACTTGGGATGCGGCCACAGGTTCCTTGAGAGCTATTATTGCAAGCACTTTTGTGGCTTGTGAGTTTAGCTATCTGATCTAAAAACCACAATGTCTAGAGATCCATCTTGTGGAGAAAATCATTTTCTATCCATTCCAAAGCTACAGACTTTTTAGCAGATGCCTCAGTGGACTCTATCAAAATGTCAACTAGAGCCGCAGCCCTTTCCAACTCTGCCAGAAGAGCTTTGTGGATTAAATCATGGAAGGGGGACATAGCCTACAAGGGGAAATTGTGTTCCATCCCTTGTAATGGGAAGTTCCTATTTGGACCTGTACTAGATTCTTTATTAGAAAAGACATCTGATAAGAAAGGCTTCCCAAATCCGTTCAGAAACCAAGATTCCTCCCATGGTAGAAGGCAGTTTAGAAAGCCTTTTCGTTCCCAACAAAAGGAAATTTAAAGTTGAAGGGAAAGGTTGAGGTTTCTTGTTCAATAACCCCAAGGATGACACACCCAAACCCTCCCAACAATGATTGGGTCCCGTTAGGAGGCCGTCTGACTCTGTTTGCCCAGGTCTGGAGGGACATTTCCTCCAGCCCTTGGGTTCTAAGTAATATATCTTGGGGATTACTCCTGGAATTCAGAAGTTTCCCTAGATAAGTCAGATATCTTCCCACCCAGATCCTTTCAGACCACACCAAACAACAAGCCATAGAGTCAGAGGTTCATTCTCTAAAGAAAAATGTTTTGATAGCGGTTCCCCCATCAGAGATAGGTCAGGGGTTTTATTCTCCTCTCCTTCTTGTAAAAAAAAACCCAATGGTACTTACAGGACCATAATCAACTTAAGAGATTTGAACAAACTTCTAGCATACAAAAGGTTTCAGATGGAAACCTTGAAATAAGCAGTGAACCTCCACTACCAAGACTGTTTGTTTTATGGCACCCATAGATTTAGAGGACGCATACTACCATGTACCCATCCATCTGTCCCACCAAAAATATTTTAGAGTGGCAGTATGTCTATACAGTCAATGGGTCCACCTACAGCACAAAGCCCTTCCCTTCGGGATCTCTCAGGCCCCGAGAGTCTTTACCAAGAGTCTCGGAGATGGCAGCCCACATAAGAAGGAAAAACATCCTTTTGATTCCTTACTCCGTCTTCATCATCTTTTAGAGGCCTCATCAGTGATCAAATCACTAGGGTGGAGTATAAACATCAAGAAGTCCAACTTCATTCCATCTCAACAATGTGTTTTCCTGGGAGTCCTCCTGGACTCACAGCTACAAACATCTTTCTTCCCTACGTGTAGCAGGAAGCTCTCAGGTGCCGTACTTTCTAAACTACAATCCCACCTTCAGAGAAGCAATGTTGGTCTTGGGGCTCCTAACATCTTGCATCCCTTCTGTCCAGTGGGCTCAATTTCATGCAAGGCTGCTGCAGAACAACATACTTCAGAATTGGGACAGAAGGCAGAATTCCCTAAATGCTACTTTTCAGACTGTGAGAAAATGCCAGGATGAGCCTTCTTTTGGTGGTTGGATTCTGTCAACCTTGCCAAAGGGGTCAAATGGTCACCCACTCACCAAATCAAAATTACCACAGATGCCAGCCCTTGGGGGTGGGGGCACACTCGGATCATCATCACTTGCTTCAGGGTTTTTGGCCTCCTCATGTGACCAGTCTTCCAATTACAAAGAGTGGTACGCAGAAAATATTCGGAGCAGGACGCTGAACGAGGAGGTCTTCTATCTTGTCATAAGAAGGTTTGGTTCTCCGACAGTACATCTGTTTGCAACCAGGGGGAACAGAAAGCTCTCCAGGTTCTTTTCTCACGAGTCCCCATGATTATCCGACAGCAGTGGATGCGTTTGTCCAACATTGGGGAAAGGAGAAGGGCTAAGCCTTCCCACAATTTAACCTGATTACCAGAGTGATAAGGAAGGTAGTAATTTCTCCCTTCTGGCCAAGAAGACCATGGTTAACCCCGCTCAGACAGCTCTCTAAATCCACCGTGGGTACTGACAGACAGAGAGGATCTCCTCTTCCAGGGACCAGTCAAGCATCCAGGTGCACCCCATCTGCACTTGACAGCTTGGATGCTGAAAGGTTAATGTTAAGAGGTAGGGGTCTCTCAAATGAAGTCATTAATACCCTTTAAAGGGGTTATCCAGCGCTACAGAAACATGGCCACCTTTTCCCCTCCTTGTCTCCAGATTGGGTGGGGTTTGGAACTCAGTTCCATTGAAGTAAATGGAGCTTAGTTGCAAACCACACCTGAACTGGAGACGAGAGGGGGAAAAGTGGCCATTTTTTTGTAGAGCTGGATAACCCCTTTAAGCCAGCAGGTAAGATGTCACATCCTCTATCTATTTGAGGGTTTGAAGGGCATTCCTAAGATTTGCTGATGGGAGACAGGGTCCCTTAGGTAAACACAACATTCCCTTAATCTTAAGTTTCTTCCAGGCAGGGTTAGATAAAAACCTCAGACCCAGTACTCTTAAGGTTCAGGTTTCTGCTCTTAGTTCTTTCTTAGGGGGCTATTCCACGGAGCAATAATTGGCCCGATTCGGCCGATTATCGCTCAGTGGAATAGAGAAAACGATCAGCTGATGATCGTGTCATCGGCTGATCCTTTATTTAGGCCCAGACTTAAAATCATCGGTCACCCACCGCAGGCTACCGACGATTTGAGAAGCAGCAGCATACATTACCTAGCAGGGCTTCTCCTGCGCTCCGTCTTCCTCCCCCAGCATCAACTCCGGAGCGGCCTGACTGAGCTGTCAGACCGCTCGGCCAATCACAGGCCAGGACTGCCGCGGCCAGTGACTGGCTGAGCTGTCTGACAGCTCAGTCAGGCCGTTCCGGAGTTGATGCTGCCAGCGGGACCCGGGAGGAGGACTGAGCGGAGGAGAAGCCCTGCTAGGTAATGTATGCTGCAAGGACATCGGTAACGATGTCCTTGCAGCCCTCGCTAAACGATCATCGAGTTGTTGGATAGGCCCAGTAAACGAGCGCTGATCTAGCAGATCGGTGCTCGTTTACATCATTGATCGGTCCGTGGAATAGGGCCCTTAGACTGTAAGTTGGCAGAAAACTCCTTAGGAGATTTATTACAGAAGCGGTCAGATTGAATCCACCTAGAAGAATGTTCCTTAGTGGGAACTAAATGTAGTATTAGTCTCACAGGTCCACCATTTTACCCACTAAATGACCTTTCCATTAAAATGCTGTCTATAAAACGCGCCTTCCTGTTAGCCATCACTACTGCCCGTAGGGTCGGGGAGTTGCAGGCTCTCTTGGCATACCCACCTTATACACAAATTCTAGATGATAGAGTAATCATGAAGACTCTTCCCTCCTTCCTACCTAAGGTAGTTCCATAAGAACCAAGAGATTATCATGCTCTCATTTTGTTACAATGCCTCATCAGAGGGGAACAGACTTACCATACTCTAGATGTTAGACGATGCCTCCTTAGATATCTCAAGGTTATTAGTAGTTTTTGTTCATGTGAAAACTTGTTGCTTCCTTTTTCACGGACCAACAAAGGAAAAGCTGCATCTAAGCCTACAGTTAGTAGATGGATCAGACAGGCCATTGCTATGGCATACGCAGCCCAAAATAAGACTCCTACTTACTGCTCACTTCACTAGGGCGGTAGCAACCTCATGGGCAGAAAGGGCTGATGCTTCCAAATATGTAGAACAGCGACTTGGTCTTCTGTTCATACTTTAAGACACTACAGGCTGCAATTAAACCTATGTCAGACCTGTCCTTTGGCCGGAAAGTCCTTTTGGCTGTGGTTTCTCCCTAGATAGATTACTATTTTAGTCCTCCAGGGGTCCTTTCATTGGGCATCAGGGTAAAAGCATGATTACTAACTGGTAATCTTGTTTTCATAAGCCCATGACAGCACCCCTCATCTAATACCACCCCACCCCCTGTGTATTTATTTTAGTTTTTTTTTTTTTTTTTTTTCCATAATTTTATTTTGTATATTTCCACTCCGCTGGAGTACTTGCTAATAACTGAGGTGTGGACAGGTGTGTCAAGATTTAATCTTCACAGATAAAAAGGTCCTCTCCAGGGATGTCGTCATGGGCTTATGAAAACAATATTACTGGTTAGTAATCATGCTTTTCTCTGTTTCAGGGCCCAGCATCTCATGAACAGGCTGTAAACTTGTCAGATGAAGACTGGGCCCATCTAGAGAGAGAGCAGCGTGACCTGTACAGCGACCTCCTGACTGACAATGAGCAGACTCTCCAGAGCCTCGGTAATCCCTGTGGTGGTGTCACTGGTTACATGGTGTCATGTTGGGAGGTTGTAGTGATGGGGTTGATGTTGTGTGGAGCAGAACAAGGATTGGTGTTCCTTGTTGAGTGTCACTTAGATGATGAAGTCTTGTCCCGTCGTCCTTGTCTGTGTGTGTAAGTTTGTCAGGGCCCTGATGTGTGTGCCCTTCCCTCCCGGCAGGTTGTCAGACATAATAATGTGGTATCTTGCAGGGTCTTTCAATGTAAAAACGGAGACTTCTCATGGAGTGGATAAAGAAGACCTGGAGAGGAAGGAAGCTCCTGTAAGTGAGGTGTCTGACAGCGCCCAGAATGGAAAACAAGATGAGTACCCTGAGCCTTCCAGCAGCCCGGCGTCTGATTCCTGTCATCTCTTCCTCCATCCGCTGAGGGATGGTGGCCATTCCTTCCCAGAGTCATCAGATCCAACAAGTGTGTATGGTGGTCCTCCTTCAGCTGCCCTCAGTGCCTTCCACAAGACATGCCCAAACCCGTGCAAGGATTCTTATGTGACTATATTTCCAGACGCCAGCACTGGCCCGAACTCCCTGCTCAGCAGCTACAGCGAGGCCTATGCAGGTGCTTCCACTGAGGACTTTGCAGGTGGGTAATGCCGGGGTCTTGCAGATGGAATTATTGATTCTATTTATGGGTGTTCAGGTGAACAGGAGCTTACATGTCGCTGCAGAATGTCTCCAAATATCATCTAGTTTACAGTTGGGGTGACCAAGTGATGCGGCTGCACCGTGGCTCCTTCATATAGTGCCGGCAGAGCCTGCAAAATTCATGTGCTATACTGAGGGTCCGTGGCAGACCCTTGCTAATATCCATGTCCTGTACTGAGGGTCCAGGCTCCTATTGTGATGTAGGCGGCCATGGATTGCGCCATTGTTGGCCCCTCTTGGTAGATACAAGCAGTAATGCCGCTCCTGCTGTTACACTTTTGCATTATTGAATGGAAGCCAAATGCTTATTCAAAAGTTACAAAACGACTTATGTAGATCCAGCAGCCAGCACCCCATGCGATCCGCTGATCACAGAATAGCTGATCAGTAAGGCTGTACATAGGACTCCAGCACCCCCTGCTGATCAGCGCCTGTACTACCAAACGACTGGGCCCAGTTTTGCCTGTGTCTGCAGCTCCGCTCTTCCTCGGTAGCCATACTCCTTGTCTCCTGCTTTATTACAATCTTTTAACAGTTAGATCTTCCTAGATTCCCTTGGGTCGCTGTGAGGGTTGTTTTTTTTCTCTATTTACAGTTTTCCTATTGCCACCATTTTTGTGCCATATCATTTAGTGACTTTTCCACGTAAAATATTTTCTGTAAATGTGGCTGTAATAATAGTGCGGATATATAATAGTGTGTGTGGGGGTGTAATAACAGTGTGTATATATATATATAATAGTGTGGGGGGGGTTTGCAATAGTCTGGTTATATAATAGGGTGGGGGCGTTATAGTAGTGTGAATATATAAGAATGGGGGGGGTGTAGTAATAGTGTGGATATATAATAGTATGGGGTGTGGATATATAATAGTGTGTGGGGTGTAAAAAGTGTGTGGGGTTTTATAGTGTGGTTATGTAATAGTTTGGGATTGTAGTAGTAGTGTGGGAGGTTTAATAATAGTGTGATTCTATAATAGTGTGGGGTGTAGTAGTAGTAGTAGTAGTAGTAGTAGTGTGAATACATAATAGTTTTGGGGAGTGTAATAATAGTGAGGATATATAATAGTGGGGGTATAATAATAATAGTGTGGGGGTGTAATAATAATGTGGGTTGTAAAAAGTGTGGATATATAATAGTGTGGGGTGTAATCGTGTGCATAAAAGTGGGGGGTGTAATAAGTGTGGGGATATATAATAGTGTCTGGGGGGTGATAATGTGCAGGTGTAATAATAATGAGCATATATAACAGTAGGGGGTGGAATAATGTGGCTACATAATAGTAGGGGGGTGTACTAATAGTGTTGACATTTAATAGTGTGGTGGTGTAGTGATTGGGGGTGTAATAGTTTGGGGTGTGTAATAATAGTTTGGGGTCTAATAATAGTGTTGATATATAATAGTGTGGGTTGTAATAATAGTGTGGATATCTAATAATGTGGATGTAGTAAGGAGGTCGGGGGGTTCAGTAGCTTCTCTACCTGGTACCGCAGCCTTTATAGAGAACAGCACTGAGCCCCACAGTAACAACAGGCCGTGGTGCTCCCGGCAGTGATGACAGTGATGGCTTCCCCCACTCCCTTTATGATATCTATGTCCTTCTCCAAAGCATAATTGTCAGTAAGTTCTATTTTGACATTTCTCCCAGTCGCAGTGTGGTCAAATTGTGGGGAGCCCCCCAACTCTGATCCCAGTGGCTGTATTAGGGTATTCTAGGTATTCAAGCTCCTACCAGCTTGTATTGAATATTTATGGCGCCCATACCCTGGCCTCCTGGTGACGTCATCTGTAGCTTCCTGGTTCTGTGTACTGCGCACACGCTCCCATGGCGTGCATCGGCATGCACCGTAGTGCGTCGGATCGGTGCAGTACACAGAACCAGGAAGCTACAGATGACGTCGCCAGGAGGCCAGGGTATGGGCGCCATAAATATTCAATACAAGCTGGGAGGAGGTAGTGGTGAGGCGGGCCATTGTGCAGCACCAAGACATTACCACTCCCCCTCTTTGACAGTTGTGAAGATAAACTACAGCAAGTACAGGACCGATCTGAAAAATAAAGGTATGACATGGCACTAGAACACACAGACCTTCTTCACACTGTCAGCACCTCAGGGCAAGAATAGGTGCTGACAGATTCCCTTTAAGGGTTCAAATTTAAGAGCAGTGAGCAACTTAAAGAAAGCGGGAGGCAGAGTACATGGTGGTGGTAAGGGAGTGAGGCGCTGTACAGGGGTGTGGTAGGGGAGTGAGGTGCGGTACTGGGCATTAGGGGAATGAGGCCTGGTACAGGGCAGTAGGGGAGTGAGATGCGTTACAGGGGGGTGGTAGGGGAGTGAGGCCTGGTACATGGGGGCAGTAGGGGAGTGGGGCATGGTGTAGGGCAGTAGGGGTATGGCATCACTGCTGCATTGGATTGATTTGGTACATGGTGACCATGGTCTTTCATGGGTTTTACAGCAGTTACACCTTCTCCAGTGGCTGTACCAAGAATATTTGTATGTAACCACATTGCCATCATTTTTAGTTGTCAGGATATTTGGGTGCAGCCTTGTCCTGGTCGGTGGTGATAGTTACGTATACTTGTGGTGGTGGTAAAGGCCAGAGAGAGAGGGAATAATGGGGAGGGTGCGGTAGTGACCAAAGGAATTGGGGATTACAGGTCTCTGGCATGTTACATCTGTGAGGCTGAAGTGTGGGCAGAGATTGAGTGTCTAGAGACTGTGGTGGGTGTATCCTCAGCTAATTCCAGACCTCGAGGTTTATGTGATGGTGAAATCTGAATAAATGACTTGATGGATGAAGGAGCTACTTCCGTAATGGGCACCTATGACCCTAATGTGGACATAAAGTCCTTTACTCAAACTAAACAAATTCCTCATCCATGTACAGGAAAGCCATGCAGGGATGACCGCTGACCAAACAGTCCATGGCTCATCCATCTACAGGAAAGCCATGCAGGGATGACCGCTGACCATACAGTCCAGCCTCTACAGCAGTGATGGCGATCCAATGACATGTGCAACCATTAGAGAAGGACGTTTCATCCTCTGTTCCTGCACGGCCAGGAGCAATAGCTGAGAATAAAACATTTGCTGTAGTGTAGTAGACGCTCTGTGGCAGAGGTCTGTTGTTTTGGCCTACAGACCTCCTGCACAGAGCATCTACTACACTTCAGCAAATGTTTTATCCTTGGTTACTGCTCCTGGCCGTGCAAGAACCAAGAATGGAACATCCAATCTGGGACTTCCGGTTAGGCTGGGCATCTTTGACCTCCCTTCCGTCGGGTGCAGCAATTAGCAACGGAATACCACGGGGTCGCATCTCTGAGGGCTCTGTGATCACCATAACCAGCAACCACCTACTGGTCATAACCACAGCAACCATCATCCAATCTACTGTTCTGTGGTGTCTTGAATTTCAAATTCACCATCATTACTGAGATAAGTGAGGGGGAGGCAGGGAGAGGCGAGGGACTGTGCTATGGGTGCCCTTTCCCGCCGTTAGAAATAGCGGCAGCCATCTTAACTTATTGTACATAAGGAGCGCCATTTTACAGCATAGTGCAGACTCCATTTCTCCACACTGTTGTGCTTTCATTGCTTTTATTCTTTTATTGCTTTTATTTTTATTTTTTTTCCAAACATATATTTTTATTTTGGTTTTTCAATTTTACTAAAATATCCCAAGAAGTGGACGCGCAAGCACACCGTAAAGGTACGTCAGTAAGATACAACTCAAAGACATTAAGAGAGATTTTACAAAGCGAGGTTTGCTAACTATACATCTTAAGTACCAACTCTATAACTATAGCAATAGATACAATCAACAAAAATATATAATCATCCCTCCCTCACCCTTCCCAACCACAATTGCTCCTGGTTTCCTAACCCTCTTGAAAGTCACGACTAGCTGAGTTAAAAGTAGAAAAAGAATTCAAGGCTCTCCCGTTGTTTGCTATGGAGTAACTTTTAATTTACCCAACGAGCCGGCCACATCCTGCAGCATATACCATCTGGTAGTCTTAAATGGTTGCATAAGTTGGTGTATCTCATCCAGGGAAAGGAATTGACAAATAAAAGTTCTCCATTTCTTGAAGAATCCTTTAGTGGACTTTTCTTTTGATCGTTGGACTTCTAAATGGTCCATATGCATATACCGTTTGACCTGACCTATCACCTCTTCCACTGTAGGCATGAGAGACACCAACCATTTGGACAGTAAACATCTTTTCGCCACCAATACAAACATGCAACAAAAACGTGATTCCATCCGACCGCTGCGTGTAGTGGAACAGAAGAAAGATGGGATCAAGCGGCATGGTCACCTTTAATTTTTTTCCTCAGTTCCTCCTTTAACTTAACCCAGAAGAGTTTGACCAAAGGACAGGAGACAAGCCCATGTACCACGTCCGTAGCTCGTTCGTTGCAATTAGGGCGGGCCTCAATGCGGTCGGGCCGCGCTGATGTTTTGGTAAGAGTAAAACCATAAGTAGCATGGTGTATCAGCTTGAATTGAGATTCCCTCCAATTCTCATTGACCACTGCCCTCCTCACCAGCACCCACCCCTCCAGGATCAACCTGCCCAAATCATCTTTATTAAAGTATGTCTCCCAGTATTTGAACACCTTGGTCCCGGAAGGTCTGGAAACCTGGCGACTAAGGGCCCAATATAAGTGAGACAGAGAGTGAGAAGGCTCGGATACCTGAATCGCCTAGTCAAGGAAATTAGATTGTGTCAAGGACTTAGGGTCCCGAACCCTAGACCTAAGGAAAGAAATAAGTTGGTTATAAAGGAGAAAGTGTCCTGTATCTAAGTCATATTTAGCGCGGACCTCCTCAAACGTAAGATATCTGTGTTCAGAATCATGCAATAGGTGGCGAACTTGCTCAATCCCCTTCTCTCTCCACTTATGATAAAACCTGTTCCTGATACCCATAGGTAGTTCTGGATGATGCCATAGCGGCATATAGGCACCTATTAGGAAGGGGAGTCTGCTGTCCTTCAAGCTAGACTTCCATGCGATTATCGTGTCCCTCATCATAACACATCTCTTAATACGCGCTGGAATTGCCGGCAATTTGGTATAAAGAAGGGCGCTCAGAGGCCACGGTGACGCCATCTCTCCCTCAAGCCTCGCATTGGAATAAGGCCCCCCCCCCCCCCCCGTCATCCAGTCCACACCATGTCGCAGGAGACATATCTCTATTAAGTTATATCTTCTGATATCAGGAAGATTTAAGCCTCCCTGGTCTCGGAATAGAATAAGCTTTTTAAAGGCAATACGGTTGCGCTTACCTCCCCATAGGAATTTTATGAATGCTGAATTTAACTTCTTTTTATCCACATGTTTCAGAAGAATTGGGATAGTCTGCATGGGATACAGCTTCCGTGAGAATGCCATCATTTTAATCAAATGACATCTAGCTGTCATGGGAAGGGGCAATGTTTTCCAACGATCTAATGAGCTAATTATGGACTGGATAAGGGGGAAAGTTCAAATTATATATTGTCCCCGGGTCTCTCCCCACCAATATCCCTAGATATCGTATATTGGCGCGAGTAACTTCCACAGGAAAAGGCAGAGTGTCCGAGACAACGCAACAGAACCACGTGATGGATCCAACAACGAACTCTTAGTGATATTGATCCTAAACCCTGACAGTATGCCGAAGTCAGTTATGCAGTCAAGTACTGTAGCTAAATCTCTAACAGGATGTTCCAAGAATATAAGCAGATCATCTGCGAACAAGGCCGTCTTGACCGAGATACGACCCACCTTTATCCCCTCCACCGTCGGCAGTTGTGTAAGCATTCTGGACAGTGGTTCGATCGCTAGATTGAAAAGTAGAGGGGAAAGGGGGCATCCCTGCCTGGTTCCTTTCTCTGGTTTAAATGGAGGGGATAAAAAGCCTGGCGTGCCTACTCTGGCTTGGGGGGATGCGTAGAGGGACCGAAGGTATTCCATAAAGGCCCCATCAAAGCCCATCTTACGCATCACCTGCCACACCCACTCCCACCGCACATTATCAAATGCTTTCTCTGCATCGATTGACAATATGGCGGGGGAGGGGTGCCGATCAGGGTGATTGGAAATTTCATCTAGTACTGCGATTACCTTCCGAAGGTTAGTCACCGCTGAGCGACCTTGCACAAACCCCACTTGATTATGTGAGATCAGCCGGGGGAGAATCATGGCTAAGCGATCCACCATTATTTTAGAGGCCATCTTGAGGTCAATATTTATTAGGGATATTGGCCTATAACCCCCAGGTGTTGTAGCATCTTTCCCTGGTTTGGGGAGTACCCTGATGACAGCCGTATTCATGTCTCGAGAGACCTCCTCGCCTTGTAAGAATGAGTTGTATAAAGTCACTAAAGTCGGTCCTATTTCCTCCCCCAACAGCTTAAAAAGTCCCCGGTAAAGCAGTCAGGACCTGGTGCTTTATTAGGCTTTAGGTCCTTTATTATTCTTTTCACTTCTTCTAAAGTAACAGGGGCATTTAGCATATTCCTGTCTTCCTCCGTTATACAGGGAAGGGAAGGTCCGTCAATCCAGTCTCTTAGATTGTTCCGTGTGAGGCGATTTCGAGTATAATGTCTGAAAGAAGTCCGCTAGTATAGCGTTAACTTTAGATGGGTGATTATGCGAGATGCCCCTATGATCTTTGAGCAATTGGATGTGGTGAGCTGCGTATGGGCCCTTCGCTAATCTAGCTAGTAGTCTCCCTGGCTTGTTGCCATATCTAAACAATAAGGCGTCAAAGTGGGAGCGATAAATATTTTCTCTATTGTCTCTAAAGTTCGTAGGAAGCCTTGGCTGCCTGCCATTGGGTCTTAGATTCCAGCGTCCCCACCCTTAAGAAGTTAGTGTAGGCTTCACGCAACTTCACACTATGAGCCCCCAGTTGTTGGTGAATCGTCTTTTTTTTTTTTTTAAAGGCCACATACCCTATAATACGTCCCCTCAATACTGATTTTGCTGCATCCCAAAATAATTGGGGGGTAGACAAGTGACCCGCATTATGGGAAGAATATTCCATCCACCACCCTTTCAGCAATTCTTTAAAGTTCTCGTCTCGTATCAAACCTGTCGGAAACCTCCAGAGGTAATCTGTGCCTCTAGGCAGCTTATCATGTAGAGACAGGGATACCGGAGCGTGGTCAGTAATCACTAGGTCCTCAATTTTAACCATATGAGTGCGAGAAACTAGGGTAGGAGACAAAAAGAAATAGTCGAACGTGGACCACGAATCATGAGGATGTGAGTAGTGGGTAAAATCTCTAACGTGAGGGTTGGTCCACCTCCAGATGTCAGTCATCCCCATCGCAGTCGCCCATTTAGACAGCGTCTGATCTCTCGATCTCGGAGCCAGGGGTGCGGAGCGATTAGTTTTTCTGTCTTCCTGATGTGCCATAACAGCATTAAAGTCACCCCCAATGATTTTGTGCAGAACCGGATTATTAAGGATTAGTGAGGACAGAGAAGAAAAGAAAACAGAATTAGACTCAGTGGGACCATATACATTCACTACCAGTAGCTCTTCAGCAGGTGTTTTGAGATGAAGTAAACAGATCCTCCCTTCTTTGTCTGACCACGTATCAAGCACCTCGAAGTTAAATGACTTATGTAGTAAAATCAGGACTCCTGCCTTATGATCCACTGCAGAGGAACCATACACCTTTCCCACCCAGAGTTTGCGCAACCTGAAAAAAATCTGTATGTTCTAGATGAGTTTCTTGTAACATAACTATATCAGGGGACATTTTCTTCAGGTGGCGCAAAATCATGTTCCGTTTATGCGGGGATCGTAGTCCTTTAACGTTCCACGAGATTAAGTGTACCATTGTGTTAGTATAGCTAGCATTTGCAAACGAATCAGCTGCCATGACTTCCATATCCCTGAGCATTCTCCCTCCCCCCTCCCCACAAACCCGAACTCCCACACAAACACTAACACAACAAAACCATGAAAACATAAAGATCCTCTTCGAAGTGCCTGAGGCTTCGAACGTAACGGACCAACAGACTTCGCCTTTTTCCATGCCACAAGGAAGAACTCTGTAAGGAACTTGAACTAAGTCAGGGCCCATGCCCTGCAGCAACTATAGAGGAGGTAAACACAGTCTCGGAGTAGCATGGAATCTTAACTCGTGCATTGTTAGAACGGACCGAGATGCTGAAAAGATTAGTCTGAGAAAAGAGGGAGGAGATAGGAGAGAGATGGTAAAATGGGTATCCTGGAGAGACCGGAGAAGGGAGGGAAGGAAGGGATTAGGAAAGAGAATGGGTGGGGAAAGGAAGGGGGGGAACAAGAGGGGAGTAGGCAAAGACCATATCAAAGAGACCAAGGGGCAGTGGCTCCAAGTCCTTCGCTAAGGAACATCATCAGCTGGATGCCGCTATGCCTTGAGGGAATCAGTTCTTCGGTCGTGTAGTGGGATCGGATGTATCACCTCCGTCCCTCGGCGATACGGCATTCCCATCCCCTGTGGGTGGCGGTCGTCCCTGCAACGGAGAATGCCTCAGGACCCGTTGGGGGTTCCGTCCCAAGTAGTCCTTCAAGCCCTCGGCAGCTCCATCTACTGTGGTTTATAAAACGATCCGTCCGGATGAAACACTTTCAACACTGCCGGATAGAGCAGCGCAAAGCAAATTTGTTGGTGAAAAAGCGCTGTGCAGATCGGGGAGAACAGCTTCCTTTGCCTAGCAACCTCCACCGAGAAGTCCCCGAATATAAGGATCCTGTGTCCTTGTATCTCCAGTTTCTCCCTCCTGTTGCGGAAGGCCCTTTGGATCGCTATTTTATCTGTGAAATCCAGGAATTTGACGATGACCTGCCGCGGTCTTTCCCTCTGGGATAATCCCTGGGGAACGCCTTCTCCTGGAGCCGGACGCAGGTCTGGACCCAACCGATGCGCCCTCTCCACTTTGCACGGATGGGGGAGACCCAGTAGTTGAGGGAGGGTCGTTTTTTCAAGATCCTCCAACTTTTCCCAGAGGCGTTTAGTGTCCTGTTCAATCCCTTGGCAGCGAGAGGACATAACATCTGACATGTCTTCCACCACACTGATCCTCTCCTCAGCTGCCGTTATACGCGCACCATGCGCCATCACCTCTTTCTGCAGCTGCCTCAGTGTGCTTGTTACAGCCTTTGTCACTGATTCTTTCAGACCCGGTGTAATTTTTTTTGGCCACTTCACTGCTGCATAGTCTATAGTAAAGCCCTTGGAGCCGTCCTCCCCTCCCGAGTAGTCTCTCTCCGACCTGTCACGCGATGTCGCTCTGGAGGAGGCAGGTGACGACGCCATGCTGGAATCACCCCTCTCCCGTCTCCGCGACGTCCGACCTCCCGACTTGGCTGCACTGCCCTTTTTATGCATGTATCGCTCCATGCGGGTACCGGGTGTACCGAGAATCCTCCGGGACCCGATCACTGTAAGCTGCGGGCGTGCGGGCCGTCAGTTGCTGGGTCCTTGCTGCGGAGCCGAGCCGACACGCTCCCTTATCGCATGGCACCGGAACCGGAAGTCATGCATTCTTAATTAAAGGGGTTGTCCTCCGAAAATCTTTTTCTTTCAAATAAACTGGTGTTAGAAAGTTTATATAGATTTGAGATTTTTTAATAGAAGTAATTTACATGTCTTACTATACTTAGCTACTATATGTCCTGCAGGAAATGTTGTTTTATTTTCAGTCTGACACAGTGCTCTCTGCTGACATCTCTAGCCGAGACCGGAACTGTCCAGAGAAGGAGAGTTTTTCTATGGCGATTCAAAAAAAACCAAGACACAGTTCCTGTCTTGGCCAGAGATGTAAGCAGAGAGCAGTGTCAGACTGAAAATAAAACAACATTTCCTGCATGACATACAGCAACTAATAAGTATGGGAAGACTTGAGATTTTTTTTAATAGAAGTAAATTGCAAATCTATATAACTTTCTGTTATCAGTTGATTTGAAAGAAAAAAAGATTTTCGATGGACAACCCCTTTTAACCCCTGTTTCTGCTTATTAACTCTGCCCTTTCCTAAAAGACAGTTACATGTGCTATCTTGGGGTCAGTATGGCTAGTTAACTCCTAATTGCCTGCAGGGCTAACAGGCTATCTATAATTTATCTTTCTTATGTCACTGTCCCCCTGAATGAGAACCCAAAAAATAAAAGCCAAGGTTAAGAAAAGCAAGTGGGTAGTAGCAGTAGCCGACCCTTTCAGAAGACATGGACTGAGATTTATGACATTATAAAAAAAAGTGGCAGAGCTTGTTGTGTTCTATGTACTGAAATGGTAGTAAGCAGAGCGTGGGATATAAATCGACGTTTTTAAACAAATCCTTCCCAGCTTTTGTGTGGATGAAAGTAACAAATACATTTCCAGGCAGCTGCACCTTTACAAGAGCAAATTTAATTCCATCCTTACATTTGTAAGAGGCTCTAGGAATGTTACACCTGCGAGTATGAGCATTGCTCCACATGGAAAAGCACTCAGTGGCTCTCCTAAGATGTGTACCAGGTCTATTTCACGATATGCAGAATAAAGATGGAATTATTAAGAGAATATCTGAGTTACCGCTCAAATATGTAGAGATGAGCCAATTTACAGTACAAACAATGTGTATAACTATGTTAGCTCAGCAATCTGCTTATGAACTGGCTGCCTTTGAAGTCTGTGCTACTCCACCCCAGGTGCTTGGAGAAGTTTCCCAGGACTGGATCCAGGTTTTCCAGGCACCCGGGGTGCAGCAGCACAGAGCGACGCGGACTTCAAAAGCAGCCGGCTGATAAGCAGATTGCCGAGCTCACATAGTGATTCACTTTGTACTGTAAATTATTTCTCTAGAAATATCATAATAGACCAAATAATGAGATTGAACACAAATGTACAACATCCATTAGAGCAGTGCTTCTCAATTCCAGTCCTCAGGCCTCACCAACAGGTCATGTTTTCCCATACAAATAATTATATCACCTGTGAAATACTAAGGAAATCCTCAAAACATGACCTGTTGGTGAGACCTGAGGACTGGGATTGAGAAGCACTGCATTAGAGACATAAGTCATTGTAAATATTTTTCTGTCTATCGATGAAAATACTGATGTCACATCACATGCTCAGCTGGTCATTATTGGTCGATATTCTCATGGTCTCACAATGAGAGAAGAGGTGATAAAGTTAGTATGAGTGCCAACAAGTACATCAGGAAACTTAGTAAGGTTGTTGTAGAAACATTCCGTGACCTAAGCGTTTAGAGCGATAAAGTTGTGTCAGTGACAACAGATGGGGCACCAAACATGGTGGGGAAAGAAGTTGGATTTGTCACATTGTTCACAGAAGCTATTAGACTTCGGATTGTTCCTTTTCATTGTATTATCCATCAGGAAACCTAACCCTACCCCCTACCCCCACCCCTCTACCTCCAGAAATCTATCTATGACCTCTTTCACAGCCCCATAGACCAACAAAAGCGTTATAAGGAGGGAATAGAGCAATTTGATTTTTTTTTTTTTAAAGGTTTTAATGTTTTTAAAAGCCATCAAATAAGTTATACAAATAACATATCATTGTAATCGTACCGACTTGAGGAACATTTGAATTGTGCAGCATATTTTATGGAAAAAAGTGGTCAATGCAAAGTACAATTGGTGTCACAAAAAAAATAAGGGCTCATGTGGGTTTTTAGGTGAAAAAGTACAAGTGCTATGGAGGAGAAAATGAAAGAGCACAAATGAAAATTGGCTCCATCCTTAAAGGGTTAAATGCGGAGCTGATGTAGGCTATACGCTGAAACGCCTCCTCCTGTACTTTTATGATGGTTTGCACTTAATAAATAAGCATAACTTCACTAGATGAGTGCCGGGATTTTCTTAATCACTACTTCTGGGACACCATCCCGCCACAAGCACCACCACCACAGAAGTGCCGTCTCCTCCACAATACAAGACTTAAAGGGTTAAACAACTTGATGTCAGTTGTTACAAAAATTGCTTCTTGCCCCCTTCACAAGCAAGAATTTCCTGTGCTTTTATTGGAGGTTGATTCCACCTACAGCAGACTGCTGATGTACAATAAGTAAGATGGCTGAGCCCAGGCAAAGTTCTTTCATTTGAAGAAATTAAGATATTTCTTGAGGATAAGGACCTGGGAAACTTTCCTTAGCTCTATGATAAGTCGGTCAACACCCGGATGTTTTTTTTTTACAGATCTCTGTTCATATTAACCCCTTACGCCCTGCGGTCAGTAAGGACGTTCAGAGCGGGGCCGCGGTCCCGGGTGCCGCCTGTAGCCCGGGACCGCAGGTTTTAGCGGGCACGGTCCGATCGCCGTGCCCGCTAATACAGTAATCGGACGCAGCGTCATCCCTGGTGTCTAGTGGGGAGATCGCTCCTCCGGGATGTTATCCCGGAGGAGCGATCTCCGTAACTGAAGCCAGCCAGGGACCGCTCCAAGATGGCGCCGTCCCCGACTCGGCACTCGTTTACTTCCGGCTGCAGCAGCCGGAAGTAAGCGAGTGCCTATCTCATGGATCTCAATGAGAGATCAGAGCACTTATACTAGAAGTCCCCCAGCGGGGCTTCTAGTATAAGTGTAAAAGTAAAAAAAAAAGTGTTGCTATTAATAAAAAGCCCCCTCCCCTAATAAAAGTCAGAATCACCCCCCTTTTCCCAGGTTATTAATAAAAGTAAATAAATAAACAAACATGTTTGGTATCACCACGTGCGTAATCGCCCAAACTATTAATTAATCACATTCCTGATCTCGTACGGTAAACTGCGTAAGCGCTAAAAAATCCCAAAGTGCAAAATTGTGCATTTTTGGTCGCATCAAATCCAGAAAAATGTTAATAAAAAGCGATCAAAAAGTCGTATATGCGCAATCAAGGTACCAATAGAAAGAACATGTCATGGCGCAAAAAATTACACCTGACATAGCCCCAAAGACCAAAGGATAAAAGCGCTATAAGCCTGGGAATGGAGCGATTTTAAGGAAAGTATATTTGTAAACAATGGTTTTAATTTTTTACAGGCCATCAGATACAAGAAAAGTTATACATGTTACATATCGTTTTAATCGTAACGACTTGTGGAACATATATAACAAGTCAGTTTTACCCCAGGGCGAATGGCGTAAAAACACACATCCACTAAAAACAACTTCACCACACATTGAATTTTTTCCTGCTTTTGCAGTGTACTTTATGCAAAAATTCAGCCTGTCATTGCAAAGTACAATTAGTGGCGCAAAAAATAAGGGCTTATGTGGGTTTCTAGGTGAAAAAATGCAACTGCTATGGCCTTTTATGCACAAGGAGGAAAAAACAAAATCGCAAAAATCAAAATTGCCCGGTCCTTAAAGGGTTAATGAACTTAACTTTAAAGTTACAGGGTTTTGGCAAAAGTATTGACGTTATGTTTGGATACATAAAAGCTTTTGAAACAAAACTTAATATTTTCAAGGGAGATGTGGAAACTAAAACTAATTATTTTCCTCAAGTATTTTGAGAAGGCCAGTGCAGCTGTACAAAAGTCTCAGCATGTTTTAGACATGTTACTTGACCAATTCAGTGATATTTTAATCAATTTAGAAGCCTAGAACAGAGCATGAAAATAATGAAGTATCCTGATGTAGTAGTCTACAGCAGTGCTTCTCAAACTTTTTTTTTTTCTCCTGGAGCCTCACCCAACAGACCAAGCAATGCCTGGGCCTCACCAGACTGACCAAGAGGGTGCCTGGGCCTCACCATCTGTGGTGAAAGTCCATTTAAAAGCTGAGAATAATGTTAGGGCTACCTTTCACCCATCTCCCAAGCTCTAGATACTAATAAAGCAAGTAATAAATAAATGAATAATGTTGGTAAAATGGAGATTTTTCCAGACCACAAAAGGACTGTGCAGATTATAGTTACTTTTGTGAAAACTGGCTCCCCAGCTGGGCCTCACCAACAACTAGGGGGCGCCTCACTGGTGAGGCCCGCCTCACAGTTTGAGAAGCACTGGTCTACAGTAATTTGGAATTAAATGGTTTCCAAAGGATAAAAATAGATGATTTGGAGATGCAACTTGCAGAATTTCAAGACAGCATCTGGGCTTAGGTGTTTGTTGAGAATCTTGAAAGGTGCCACCTGGAGAAACAAGAGGAGTGTCACAAGGAACAGGAAATTTGGAGTGCCTGGAATAGATCACCAGACACTTCTAGCACCCTGAAAACATAGCAATGACTTTACTCACAATTTTTTCCTCTACGTACATTTGTGAGACCTTATTCTCAGCATTAAGTAATATCAAAACCAACAAAAGAAACAGATTGACAGATGAAGTTAGTAGTGCTTGTTTTGGGTTGAAGTGTACAAACCACCAACCTTCAATTGAAGATTTAGCCAAGGATATTCAGCAACAAAAAAAGTCGCTAATAGGCAGGTTTCTTAAAGAATCCCCCCTCCCCCCCTCTTAGTTCACGGCTCCCCATACAAGTTAAATAATCTCAAGAGTTGAAGACCAACAAAAGAAACCGACTGAGAGAAGAACAAAGCAGGTCACTAAGGAAGTAAGTAAAAAAGTTAGTCTTTGGTTTATTAAATACAGTTATATATTACAATTGGCAAAGATAAGGAAATCTCGGCTGTATGAAGCTGCACACCTTCCGACCACAACAGTCATTATATATGCCATTGACCATGTTCGTGGGGCCCTGGTTGCTTGTAAAGGTTATACTTACCTGTTCACGCTTCCCGGTGTCGCTCACCACAGCTGCTGCTGAGATACCTTTGTAGTGACAGGCCACTCAGCAAATCACTGGCCCAGATGGGACAGCGCCATGGCCACAGTGATTGGCTGAACGGCCCAAGAAGCTTCAGCAGTGGTTGTGGAGAGCAGGGAGAAGCCAAGAGGATACTTTGAATCGTGGACAGGTAAGAATTTATTATTTTCTATATACTGTTTAATCAGAAGCCGACCACTCACCTCCTATTACACGTATCGATGCACACTTGACGGACGCAGATTTTTAAACCTGCTGACAGGTCAGCCAATGACCGGCTCCTCGATTGTTTGTTGTCTTTATTACTTGGGGCAATATCTGCCCGATTTGCCTGATTGGGCAGATAATGGCCCTGTGTAATGGGGTAGATGTCCAAAAATTGTGCCAGAGCTGCAGTACAATTCCTATCAGTCTCACTACAGAGAGGTGCAGGTCTGTACTACAGAGACATGCGCCCACCATTCTTTCTTTTCTCTATGCCGTCATCTCAACCACAGGTGTGTTACTGCAGCTGGACGGGATCACATGACGTGTGTGGTGTGTGTGTGTGTGTGTGTGTGTGTGTCGCTTAATTTCAACATGCCTGGTCCTATATACTTCACCATACATGTTTACAGAAAGTTAAAACTAGCAGATAAACCGATCTATATAAAGAATAGGATCCTGTGCTGCCTCGCGGATCACTGAGCATCTGACTTCCTGACTGGTTTCTCTTGAAGCCAAACCATAGTGCCACATTTTATAAAAGTGATTGAGGGGTGTTAAGTGTGTGAAGCATTGTGGCGACATAGGGGATGGGGGTCTGGGACAGTGACACTAAAATACAGTGCATATAAAAATGGCCCAATACCCCTGTCTGTGGTACGTTGTCAGCTGAGATGTTTCTGGTGTGGGTAATTCTAGCTTTACACACTGGTCATTCACAAGTAAACTATGAGAAGTGCTAAGAATTTCACTGTGCTGACAACAAGGGTTACCCAGAATAACCCAGAGGATCCCATTCTCTGATGGGTTAGTGTAATAGAGCTCAGGAGACAGGAGAAGCATGGCACTGGAGGGAGGGCGGGCATGCAGTATGTGCATGCTGGGGATCGAAGAGGTGTTTTTTTTTTTTTCATCTTTGGAACTACAAATAAAAGTTGGATCAGGCTGAGGAGAATTTCTGTTTGTTGATTGTGTTAGTGGTCATCAGACATCAGCTCCCACAGTGTCACCCCTCTTCTGCAATGACAATTAAACAGCCTTGTATTCTTCTAATATGGAGGATTAAAGGCTGAAAGCTGCTCTTCTCCCCTCTGATGCTTCACCAGTAGAAAACATTTTATAAAAAAATTGATTAATTGCTGGACATTCAGTTCTTTATTTGTATGATTTCTCTGTGTTGCAGTAGAAAACATGCCTATTATTCATATCAAGCAGGAAGCTTCCCTCACTGACATCAAACCACAAACTAGGGCCATGGACACTGAGGAGGAAGAGGAGGATGATGATGATTGTGCTGACCAACTATGTGGTGAGACGTTAGTCAAGGAAGAGGGGCCTGGCAGGTCTGATGCAAGGAGTTTCCTTGTGGCACATGGGAGCACCAACACTAAACATGCTTTAAGAATTGAGAACCTAAATGAACAAGTGAAGATCCTCCTCAGCAAGTCTGTAAAAAAACGTCCCACAAAGAAACGTTTCCAATGTCTTCGATGCGAGAAGAGCTTCCATTGTCAGTCCCACCTCATTATGCATCAGAGAGTTCACACTCGAGAGAGGCCCTATGTCTGTGAGTGTGGAAAGACCTTCACTCAGAGTTCTAGCTTGTTTAGACATCAAAGGGCCCATCGGGGCGAAAGGCCTTATGTTTGCACAGACTGTGGAAAAACCTTCACTCAGAGCTCGTACCTTCTTATTCACCAAAGAACTCATACTGGAGAAAGACCCTACGCCTGTGGATATTGTGGCAAGCGTTTCCGTGTCAACTCCACACTTGTGCGACACCAGCGGGTTCATGTGGGAGAGAAGCCATATATATGTAACCAGTGTGGTAAGAGTTTTAGTCAGAGCTCCTATCTGTATATCCATCAGAAGACCCACACTGAGGAACGGCCCTTTGCTTGTAATGTGTGTGGCAAAAGTTTCAAAGTCAACTCGTCTTTACTCAGACATCGAAGACTTCATCTAGGTGAAACCAGTGAGTGGCCAGACATCTGAAGAGTGTACAGCTACCTGTGGATGCCCACCACCACATCTATTACCCAAATACATAATACCCAGAAGGTACAGACTATGCAGATGTAGACATTATTTTTGCAATGTTCGTCTTTGTCATTTGTAAAACGAATAGAAAACATTTCAACCAAAAAGTTTCAAAGCCATGGCAACTTGTCCATATTCTGTGTTATGTTGACAGCATGGGTGTATTGTAATCCATGGTGGTATCCTGATAGATGTGTGTGTACTAGCTTCTATATATGGTTTTACCTGAAACCCATGGTCCATACTATAGTCGGTCTTCCCTTTTTAGATAGACCTTGTATACAGACATCTAAATTATCTGTGATAGTGGATTCTTGCTATTCTCATACAGTCTGTTTCTTCAATGTTCCATAGAGCTGACATACTCGGCTGTTACCTGTCTGTATATTTGTGCTAACAGTGTTGACTACTGAGCACACTAGACGATAGAGCTTAATGGTGACCTGTTTACCCTTGTGGTGAACATTGTTGCCACCCCTGAATATTTTGATTTACAGTACTTCCAGAAGGGTTCCGTGAAACTGCATACAAAAAAAACAAATAACAGAATGAAAATCTGGAAGGAAAATTGCTTTCTATGTTGTCTCCTGTTGCAGGACAAGATGAATGTCCCCATGTTCAATGTGAAATAAAGGACAAGATCGGGCTATCTTGGCAGCTTTGATGCTTACATTGACCTGTTTCTTGGGCACTTACTAAGCAGAGAAGACATTATATCACCAAGTTCACACGCTCTGAAATCTTGTGGAATGTGGTGGAAAGAGTAGATCTCAGGCAAGAGCCCTACAAAAGAGGGTGCAAAATGTAAAGAAACCGCACCCAATGTCCGAACCACTTCAGCATGAGCTGGAGACAACAGATGGCATTGTTTCATCACATATGCTGCATACTGAACAGAACAGAACTTTATGGGTAGTGGCCAAAGAACACTCTGCTCCTTAAAGAAAGGCAGAAAAAGAGCCACTGAACTCTACCAAATGTTACATGGGCACATGTTCTGTGGATAGATGAAACCAAACTACAGTTCTTTCAGAATGGATACCAAAGTTATGTTTATTGATGAGGACATGAAGCCTGATGGGCATAACTATAGTACATTCCTGCAAATGGGCGTACAGTTACACCCATGGGATCTGTGCCCCTGTCATCTGTGGAAGGTCCCAGCTGTTAGTCAGTTTGATCAAAGCATCTAGCAGGGTTACAAAGGGAGAAATCTCCCTCTGTTCACCATCAGAGCTCTGCAAATTGATCATGGAATCTTGAAGGTAACCATGGCATGGAGAACCTCCCTGATGTCCTGGCTAGGGAAGACGATAAGTATCTGCCCTTCTATGCTTGTCAGCTTAACACTGATACCCGTGATCAGCAGATGGCACATACGCGTCCTCTAGTGGGAGAGTAAGATAACACACAAATGTAGGCAACTGGAAAAAAAAAAAAAAGAACAATTCCCTTGTCCACCAATGCCAATAATTAAGCATACAAAAACATGTATACACATATAATTGGTATTTTTTACAAGAAAATCGTAAGAATATTTGTCAAAACTTACCAATTACCTAAAGTACAAGATGTCACAAAAAATCACTAGAGTAAGTTTAAACATCTCACAGCTATTAACCACATAAAGTGAAAGTCCAATTCGAAAAATGGCCCTGGTCCTTAAAGCGAATGGACCATCAAGTACATTGTTTGGGACACTTTATCTAATGGATCTGCGCATGGCGGTGGTCTTTTCTCTGCACCACGTGCTGGAACTGGGAGTTGGTTCAAAAAAAGGACTGCACCACCGGCATCCTGGAGCTGATCCATAAAAGTGTAAATCCCATAAAGGTGTAAGTAATGTACCTAATGGTCCATTCGCTTTAGGATATTTTTTGTCCCTGTCCTGGAAGGGTTAAAGGGACCTTTTATCTCTCTCTGTAGTGTGTGTCCTGGTTACTATATATATATATATATATATATATATATATATATGTGTGTGTGTATATGTATATGTAGAAAATTTATTTTATTTACCTTCTTTCTATGCTCCCTTGTTCCTGAGATATAGGGGTTTAGTATTTTAATAATCACTCCATGAACATGATTCTTGTCCCTTTACATTTACACCCCTTTTGCTATAAAGTTCCTGCCTAGTTTAAAGAAAAGTACAGATAGTCGATCACATGGATATCAATAGAACAGCAACTCTGCTTCCTCTGGAACATATTACAAAGCAATTTAATTACTCCAAGTGTAAGACAATGAAGGGGCTAAGCCAAATGGCGGCTACTACAGGATTACGACTCCATTCATAAGCGTACAAGGAAATAAAATGGTCTGTTTTATAGAATAGGTCCTGACCTCATTCTTATAGGAACTTTTTGGAGAGAGCAGATCTGCAAATGTATGCTTGAGAGAATTGTGGAGGAAAGACTCTGAGGACCGAAAAGAATCTACTGCTTGTGATAGAAATGTGTGGAGGTGTCTAATGGATGTTGCAAGGGGCTTGCAATCCCATATCACAGATCAGGGTTATTCTGTCCTGGTGATGATTAAGGATGAACATTTTTCCATACTTGCCTGGTTCTGGTGCCGATAATGTTGATCACAACTGCACATGTGTAAGGAACCATATACTAGACAAAAAAAAACGATCAAGTTTCTGGGAAGACAATGCATTATAAAGAGTGTCGAGTGGCCTTCTTGGAAACCTCAATGGCTTGTTGTTGGACTGCTTAAAGGGAACCTGTAGACCCCCCGTGCCGGGGTGACAGGCTCCCGACCCCCCCGCTAAGAGCCCCCCCCCCCCCCCCATCGGTGAGTCCAATGCTCCATTCATTCTCTGAGCGCCGGACGCATCTCAGGAGCGCGCGCGCCGGCCTTTGGGCGCTGAAATCTCAGTCACCGGATCGGTTCAAGAAGCGGTGTGATTAGGTAAGTATAGGGGGCTCTAGCGGGGGGTCCGGAGCCTGTCACCCCGGCACGGGGGGTGACAAGTCCTCTTTAAATACTCAGACATGCCATCATCGTCCCAAAGTGCTGAGGTTTCATCTGGTCCTTTGCATTTCTAAGGGTCCTATTACACTGAGCGATTTTTAACGATTAACGACTAAAGATTAACGTTCACCATATTACACAGAACGATAATCGTTAATTACGATCGTTACTATGATCGTTTATTCCTTCTGATCCCAGAAAAACAATGAACAATGTGCAATTTCACTGAACGATTAGTGAAAAAATGCGGAACTTGAGCGAACGAACATGGAATTACAGTGAACAATTTGCGAACGATTAACGATAATTTTAGGTTCAGATCTAAATCAACGACATACGAACGATTTTTGAATCGTTGCCTGCAATTACACAGAACGCTTATCAATTAAGTACGAACAATTTAACGATTTTTTTGCACGATAATCGCCCCATGTAATAGGGCCCTTACTCTCTGCTAGATTCCCTAGAATTGCCCCAGCCACCAGTCTTCTGTCTCTAAACAAAATATCTTGGGGCAGATTTACTAGAGGGAACTAGTCGGCATGATTTATGATTTACACAGTGCACCGCATTAAAACTTTTATTGTTGACCACCTAAAACTTGACCAGACAAGATGGACCGAGTTTGCAACAATGATGTATGCTTTATACATTTAATACATATTGCTAGGTGTGCTAGACACTTTCTCTATCTCATTTTGGTTTGCTTTCTTTGCATCAGAAGTTCCGATACATGTCATGCATGCATTTTTAGCCAAGCTGCTTTTTTGAGGCAGAAAACTTCTTTAAAATGTTAGTAAGTTCGGCAGAAATACCCTGTAAGCTGTGTTATGGTTTTCAGTGTCCATGCATTAATGCTCTAATATGCTGTTGGAGCTGCAAAATAAATACCATGTACATCTCATGGTCATGCGGCTAGAAACCCATTCAGCATTGACATCCAAGAGTTCGCAGAAACTGTGACTGTTATAAAAGAACTTTTGAGGTGTCAGAGAGTGTTTGGACACTGATCGTGAGAATGACCCGGGAGAGGACTGTGGTGCAGCATGGTCTGTGTCGGTGAAAAGTCCTCAAAGACTTACACTACGTGTGACTTACATCATGTGACTTCTCCTGGCTTATGATCAGTCAGGGTGTGAACACTTAGACCTGGACCAATGCCACTCTGTTAGTCCCCATCTGACCTGCCTGAATGTGAGTAGAACATCAGTTTACGCCATTCTCTCTTGTCTTGGCTGTGCCCCTAGGGTCATTGTCTCCTTAAAGGTAAACCTTTGGCCCAGTCTGAGATCTAGAACTCCCTGGATCAGGTTTTTTATTAAGTAAATTTCTGTACTTTGCTCCATTCAGCTTCCCCTACACCTTGACTACTCTCCCTGCCACAACATAAAAAGTGAAAGGGTCTAAAGACTTTCTGAGCGCATTGTAAATATCCTGGTTTATTTTCTTCAGCATATTACAGCATCAGTAGTGTTAGGATAACCCCTTTTGGCAGGAATGTTCAGATACCTTTGGTGCTATGGAAACTGCACAACTTTTTTTTGTTTGCTCTAAGTAAAAATTATCATATATGACGGAGAAGGTGACAGTGAAGCTTTCTCTAATGAGGTCTTTTAAGTGTAAATAGCTGTAGTGTTAGGGTTATCGTTCGCCTAATCGTTAACGATAAACAATCCAAACGACCGCTATTGCAGAAGACCTGAAATCGTTCACCCTTTTACATGGAACGATAGTTGTTACTTATGATCGTTTTTGCGGTCATCTTGTCGTCGCTATTGCGTTCGTCACTACTGCGAACGACTGTATTATGTCTTATTCAATGCGAACGATTTGCGAACGAGCAACAATAAAAATAGGTCCAGGTCTTATTAAGCGATCAACAATTTCTCGTTCGGTCGTTAATCATTAACTGCTATTCAACCAAACGATTATCGCTTAGATTCGAACGTTTTAACGATAATCTAAATGATAATCGTCCCGTGGAATAGGGCCCTTAGTCCATCCTCACGCATCAGCAATTGGACAGCACTCAGGAGGCCCTGTGTAAGGGCCCTATTCCACGGGACGATTATTGTCAAATCGTTCGAATCTATGCGATAATCATTCGGTTGAATAGCAGTTAATGATTAATGACCGAACGAGAAATCGTTGATCGCTTAATAAGACCTGGATCTATTTTTATCGTTGCTCGTTCACAAATCGTTCGCATTGAATAAGACTTTGTTCAGTCGTTCACAGTAGTGACAAACGCAATAGTGAAGACAAGACGACCGCAAAAACTATTGTAAGTAATGACTACAATATCCATGACTATCGTTCCATGTAAATGGTTGAACGATTTCAGGTCTTTCACAATAGCGGTCGTTTGGATGGTTTATCATTAATGATTATGCGAACGATAATCGTCCCGTGGAATAGGACCCTAAGTGTGGGGAGGACTAACCTATTAAGACATCAGAGATCTCAAGTGTCAAAACAAACTCCTTTACTGGGGATACTGTGGCAAGATTTTAATTTGAACTACACTTGTCAGAAATGAGAGGGTTCACAGAGAAGGGGGGGTACATGTTATCCGGGGATTGTACATCTATCCAAAGACCCACGCCAATAAAAACCCTTTTACATTGGGCCTCTGCATTATGGGGTTGTCTGAGATTTAGTCTTGTAATGTGTGCATTTTATCTATTCCTAACCTTTGTAAGATTACAATATATTGATATTACACAAAAAAGTTCCCTTTTGACAAACAATATCTATAATCACCATCTAAATGCTAATGCATAAAATAACAATCTACTAATAATAATGCCTTTATTTGTATTGCGCACACAGATTCCGCAGCGCTTCACCTATCTATGTTTTTGGGTGTGGGAGGAAACCGAAGTAGAACATACAAACTCTTTGCAGATGTTGCTCTTGGTGGGATTTGAACCCAGGACTCCAGTGCCGCAAAGCTGCAGTGCTAACCACTGAGCGACCGTGCAGCCCAGTACTGTACTCTACTGTACTGTCAAAACTGAACAAAAACTCACCAGATACATGTACACCTAAGAAAACCTGGGCATGTTTGCCAGTTCAATTCATCTTTATAATCATAGAAAAATGATAGATTACAAGATGTGCACATGGTAAAATCCCACCAACAGGAAATGCTAACAAAATATTCAGGGGGGCCTCTGAGGAAGTATCTTACGCAAAACATGCGTTGGGGCAGAGCGCTGTGCACACATAAATCATAGGTGAGTCTATATAATGATATTAGAAAAGAAAGGAGAGGAAGGGCGCTTCCTGGTGCAATAAATTCCAAAGGACAGGTAAAATAGTGCCTGAGCAAGAGTGTCACTAGGTACTCACCTTCTCGGGTTGTGCAGATAGGCACAACTCTAGTCACAGCATATAATCACCGCAGCTCATCAGAGGAGTCTCGGAGGCCAGCGGCCACGAGTGAGCAATGGGAAGAAAGATCTGTCAGACCCAGGACAGAAAGGGACAATCTCCTCTTTGAAGATGGCGCAGGTGTACCAGATAACCAGTGAAATTGACTTGGAGTCACAGGTAATGATTCCAAAGTTTTAATTGCGGCAACGCGTTTCTGCCCTCAAATCCCAGAGGGCCTTTCTCAAGCACTAACATAAACACACTTAGCACCATCTTAAATAGCTTCACTATGCAAAGCATTTCCGGGTGGGAGGTGACCAGCCAAAACGTCCAAAGTAAAATATGTAAACACAAACACATGTGCAATCTCTGCAGCAACTTTACACATATAGCTAGCAGTTCATTAAGTCCATAAAAACATGAATCGTCCATAAAAACCTGTTATCCGATCACTCCGATCATAAGGATATTGATGATTATACCACAACCTGACATTGGCATGTGTAAGGGTACCCATATTGCAGTAATCAGTACATAAGTGCATATTAGAGTATAGCAGTTTAGTGGGTCTGTGGATAGCACTTTATTTTTGCCCATGCACTTTACTACCTGTGATTGGGTTGGTGCAATACTAAATTGAGGGATTGTATCTGATATCTTTTATGGTCACTCTGTAATAGGTTATTATGGTTTAATATGTACCTATGTGAATATTGTGACCCCATGAATATTGTGTGTGTGTTGGCAGGGTTTTACCATCTGCACCTCTTGTAATCATGTTTTTATCATTTTATTTTTTATGATAATTAAGATGAATTGAATTGGTAAATTATGCCCATGTTTTCTTTGGTGTACAAATATATTTATATATCCCAGGCCTCACCTGGGTAATACTGCTTCTGTGAGGTTTATTCCAGCTGATCATCCCTGACCTGAGATCAGACATTTGACCTCAGTTGTCATCATCTGGTCTTGTATGTCTCCTTCTTATTGTTCCAGGGGCACTGGTTCAGGAGTCATGAATCCTTGAGGAGTCTTAACCTTAAGGCTATATTCACACCTCCGTTGTTCTGTCCGCAATTGCGGGCACGAAATTGCGGACAGAACATAGAAACTATGGTATTCAATCGCTACGTTAATGAAGCATCAATGTAGTTCTCCTGGGTCCGCGGTCAAAGGCTGCACTACGGATGTGTGAATGTAGCCTAACACCTTTTAATGCCCATTTGTTCTAAATTTTGAGCGGTTAGTATGGTTCCAGTCACTTCTTTATTTGTATGATTTTCTCTGTTGCAGTAGACAACATATCCATTATTCAGATCAAGCAGGAAGCTTCTCCCACCGAGCTCCAACCACAAACCAGTTCTAAGGAAATTGATGTCAATCCTGAAACTTCCTATGTGGAACAAACACTCCAGGTCATGTGCAGAAAACGTGGGAAACCACCAAAGACAACACATGCAAGCAGAACACACAAAGTCTGTAAGCCACAAAACACGACAAGGACTTATGTGTCCGGCCAGGAAACTGCAAACAGTGAACAGACATTAAAAATGCAACTTTCCACAGACATCGCTAAACCTTACTGGGGCAGACGTGAAGCAAACCCTTTAGTTAAGAAACCATTTCCTTGTCTGAGATGTGAGAAGAGCTTCAACTGTAGATCCCACCTCATTATGCATCATAGAGTACACACTCGAGAGAGGCCCTATGTCTGTGAGTGTGGGAAGACCTTCACTCAAAGCTCAAACCTGTTCAGACATCAACGTGGACATCGTCATCATAAAATGCAATTCCGTCAGCAAAACTATCCATGTCCTCAATGTGACAAACAGTTTCCTGACCTGACCAGACTTGTCACTCATCAAAAGATTCACGGTGTGGAGGGAGCGATTGATTATCTCTCCCAAATGTGACAGATTGGGGGAAATATGAACAATCACCAATTTCATAGACTGGCTTGTAGAGGACTACTAATCTGTAATGCTTTGGTAACATCATTTTATACTGATTGCCTGATGCTCTGCTTTATGAATAGATCTATTTTTATAAGTAGTTTTGATTATTAGGAACTAAAATATGGAAATGTATTTGAAAGATTGTGAAACTCATGCCCAACAATTCTGGGTTACTGCGTCTTGAAACTTCAACTTCTTCTGGATGAAGACATGATTGCTGCAGTTAGGCATCTCGATGGGATTCTGTACAGTTACAATAATAGCAGCACATACAAGTTGTGATGAATTTACCACAATGTCTCTGTAGGCATAGAGAAAAACCCAGAACAAACCCAGTGTGTGAACATTCAGCAAGTTATAATGCAGCGACTGTCTTATAGGGGTGGCGGTGTGAGGCTTTTCTATCCTGGTAACTTTAAGAAATAGAAAGCAAGTGGCAGGCAAACCCTTCAAAGTGATTTTGCGTGAATTGCAACCCATAGAAATATATGGAGCTTTTTCTGTGCTATTAATGAATCGAATCCATTTTCTAAACCAGAAAAACTGCAATAGTACTCTTGTAGAATTGTAGGGGACTTATCGAGGATCTAAATGAATCAAATGCTGGTTAAATTTTAACTTCTGGCCAGTATAATAAACCATCTATGATATTACCAATGCTTGTTTCCACTGTTTTTATTCTATTCCTATTGTTAAGTTATTGGACTCGTAGCTATTATGGTCCAGACCCACAGTAACCACCTTAGTGTGGGTCATAGATAATATATCTCTGAGCATAGGGTACCTGTAAAAAGTGGACATGGACAGCATTAGGTTATCTACAGTCATACATGGAATGATACAATACAGACGTGTCAATTCAGTATAAGGAATGAGAAGTTCAGATTAGGCTAGTTTCACATTGTATTATGTGCTGTCCGTAGGCATACATGTCAGGGATGCCACATTTGTATACGGCATGGTACTGTATATCTTCTTGAATAGGGTGGACGTCTGGGCTATTCCATCAAGCTGGTCCTGCAGCATATGAAGCCAAACTCTGACCTATGACCATATAGAGGTCTGTGGATTTATTTAGCATATGTGCTGGTGTTTTAGATCAGTACTTTAATGTGTACCACTGCAAATGTCTGCCCCCGTCCAAATAGGTGAAGATTGGAGCATGCACTGGAAGAATCACACACTGAACACCAGCTCAGCTGTAAGGCTGGTATTACACGGAGTGATTATCGTTCGAAAAATCGTTAAATCGTTCGGATTTGAACGATAATCATTTCATGTAATAGCAGGCAACGATTAAACGACCAACGAGAAATCGTTGATCTTTTAATAGGATTCAGACCTATTTTTATCGTTTGATTGTTCGCACATTGCTCGGTGGAATAAGAATTCACAGCTGAAATGTACGCAATACCGACGACTAAACGACCGCAAGAATGATCATAAATAACGATCATCATTCCATGTAATTGGGCGAACGATTTCGGGTCGTTTGCCTTAGCGGTCGTTTAAGATCGTTAATCGTTAGTCGTCAAAAAATATTTTGGTGTAATAGTACCCTAAGAGACTTCTCTCCTTTATTGTGGGTTACAATTATTTATATAGGTGGCCGGGTCAGTGTTGTGTGCAAAGCACAAACATCCATAGTGGACGGCTCACTTCAGAATTGGTTGTTTCTTTATATGGCCGCTCTTTCTCTTGGACTTAGATGAAAGCATCTTGGGTGTAGTCTCAGGTGAAGATGCCATCTTTGTACACCTGGTGGTGTCTTCAGCAGGCAAAGTATATAGGTGTAAGCATACACAGTATATAGGGGTAAGTATACCAAAGTGTGTATAGGCATTTTATCAGTCCCCCCTTAAAATGACTATTTTACCTTTCTCTAACATTTCCTTATCTCATCTGCCCTTGTGTCTAGGAACTCTTTTGCACTGCACGTTAGACGGCTCATGGCTGGCCCATGACCCCCCTTGTTACAGTCTTTACACATAAGGGAGTCAGATGCTGTCCCTAAAGGTTTTACGGTAGTGTA
The DNA here is from genome assembly GCF_027789765.1 of Dendropsophus ebraccatus. Lineage (NCBI taxonomy): Eukaryota > Metazoa > Chordata > Amphibia > Anura > Hylidae > Dendropsophus > Dendropsophus ebraccatus. Next base: position 101,694,197 of record NC_091464.1, on the reverse strand, counting down.
TTTGTGAGGAAGGGACTGCAGGAGGGTATACAGCTTGTCTTTATCTGTCTTCTTCCTGATGGATGAAGGTGGGACTCGCATTGTCAGCACCTTCTTCAGACCGGACAGGACACAATAGACAATCACAGCAAGCATAATCAAATCTATTGAGCTAGTACTTTCCGCCACCTGCTCCTCCGGCTAAAATATTGGTCCATGATCTGTTATACCTGAGTTCTTATCAAGTTCTTGAGACAGGTTGGCCAATTTCTTTTTAGCCGGGTTTACCTTCCTGTCTGGCCTGTGTTGTCAGGAGTGTAAGTACAGCAGATCTGTCCTATCACTTTACACACTGCTCCTTTTTTTTTTTTTTCCTGTTACGATCAAATCTGCGACCATCTGTTTTGGCATGACATTATGGACGTTGGTCCTAACTGGTCTGACAATCCCTAGAGGGCATCCCTGGTATAGTTTACAAACATTTTTGGTTAAAATAAATGTTATTTATATCATCTCCATTCTTTATAGTTGTTATGGGTTTCAGGGACTGAAATCCAGCCTTAATCTGGTCTTGGGCATTGAACTCATTGGGGCACCCCCCTTGGGACTCTTATAGCATCAATGTATACGTGCGGGTCAGACCTACCACCTGGACTTGTCTCTCTCTTAAAGCAGTTTAGGGTGTGTATCACTTTCCTGCTTCTGCTGGAGCATCACTTGCTATGTGGATTGGAATTAATGCCTTTAACTCTGGTCCAGTTACCCTCAAGTCAGGTCTTGATCTTTATAGCCCCACATATCCAATATATCTCCCCTAGTGACAGGACCTGGTTCTGCAACGTATTCTCCACTGAGCTATAGGTACCGCTTCACCCCCCCCTTTAAAACTCCCTATGAATCCACCTCCTCCCTTCCGCACTGTATAGTAAGTATAGTTACCATGGTAGATTGTAATGCTTTCTCCTGGTCTGGGCTTTATGTCTGTTATGAGGTAGTGGATCTTCAATTCATCACAGGTAGTAGGATTAGTGGCATTGTTAGTGTAGAGACTGAGGAAGCATCTTGTGAGTTCTCCGGTATGCCGAATAGAACATTCCCCGAGTGAGGTTGGGCTTTGGAACACACATCAGTCCAGTTGTTTTGATTTGTGATGTACCTCATCCACTCTACCCACAGCTTGTAGTCTGAGTACCCTGTTTCAGAGGCCAGCGTATCCTGAAATGTTGGGTCAGCTACGGCTATCATATTTTTAAAGGTTTGTATGCGAGGAAGCAATGTTTTTTGTTAAGCCATTGATTTGGATTAATAATTGTCCCATTCCTTTTAGTTTTACTTCTCCATGAGGTTTTTTTTTTATATATATTTTTATTTTTATTTTTTAAAAGACAAAAAAAGGGGAAATTATCGTCTCAGAGTAAGGATGATATCTATAAATACTTAGCACCTTCTAATATATCTAACCAACTCCCTTCATATAAAACATTCAAGTATACTGTGGGCCAATGTGGGGAGACCCCATTCATATCAAAAATATAACCAGGCATTAAATCCTTAAACTATAACTGTGCGCCGGGGACGAACTGCAAGCCCTCGAAAGTTGCAGAACGGCCAACCGTCCAATCCGGACTGAGGACCCAAACTACCGGGAAGAGAGGATCCAAACTCCGCAAACACAAAACAAAAAAAAAAACACATCAACAACCAAAACATCAAAACAAACAAACAGAAAATCAAATACAAAACCCCTATTTCCATAATCCTTTTAATATTACTTAAATTTTGCTGAGTTTTCCAAGCTCTCCAAAAATAAACCTAATATCCAACAATTAGCACCTCGCGTCTCATCTGTTGGACACGTCCAAAAGGCCAGGGTTTCGCATAGCCCTCAGGGTCTCTCTACTTACCCATTATGCCATTACTACTCCCCTGGACCCCTTTTAAACAGTGAGTTCACATATTTATGTAAATAAATTAGTAGGAAATGTCCATTGGCTTCCGTCCCCACTCCGAAGACCTCAGACCTTATAAGACATCCCTCTAATCATCAAAAAAAAAAAAATTATTAAATATATATAAATAAAAGAGAAAAGATCTCACTCAATTCCACGGCAGGGCCCAACATAGCCGAACCAGTCCATTTGCCTCCTCTCGAATCCTCTCGATGAGCTCAACAGTCCCCCACCCGCCCACTAAATTTCAATGAACCATAATTAAACCCAACATCCAACAGAATCCCCTAAATAGGGGTCCCCCAGACCGACCCACAGATCACAAAACTAATAAATTATAACAAAGTTAACCCCCACTCCCTAGCTCTCGAGACACAAAAACTTGCATTTTCAAACTAATTTCGACCTAATTTTGACCTAATTTCAATTTCGACCTAATTATACTATCCAAAAGTAACCCCCCTCCCCCCTCCCACAGCCACCTATCCACTGGAAAGAGAAAAAAAAAACAAAAAAAAACAACACATTATCGATAAATCAAAATACATCTTTCCCATTGAGCAATACTAGGGACTTTGGAAGATAACCAGTTGCGTACAATTAGTAATTTAGCGTAAAATAGACCCTTAAGAAAAGATTTAGTTTTCCTGGTTGACAACTTTAATTCTGCCGTGTCACCCAGCACTATCAATTGAGGAGTACGTGGGATTACCAAACCTAGATTCTGTTCCATTTTTTTTTTAACACCTCACACCAAAAATTATATAAACTCCCACATGACCAAAGTATATGAATAATATCGGCCCCTAGCTCCCCACACCTTGGGCATCTTTCCTCGCTCCATCTCTTAATTTTTGCCAGGAATACCGTGGTATAATACAACCGATGCGTAATATTATACTGAACCATCTAATGACTTCCTGAGATTGAAACCATTTTAATGTTTCTATATATAATTTTCCAATTTAACTGGCAAGAGCTGCCCAATTCTTCTTGCCATTTCTGTTGGCTTTTAAATTCATATTCCCTCTCGTTTATCAAGTAACTATACAATGTAGAAATTAATTTTTTCTTTTTGTTCATATCTTTACTCCTAAGTTTACCAATAAAAGAATTTGGTACTAAGCTCTTGCCAGTCACTAAATTAATCTTAGATCTAATCACCGCTGACAGTTTTGCATATTCCAGCCAAGCTTTGTCAGAGATATCAAACTCTGATTTTATAGTGGCCCAGTTTTTAATGCTCCTATTTACATATAGAACATCCCTTAAACATTGAAGGCCCTGAACATACATGGTTCTGTTCATACCACCAACCTCCGCTGTCCCCAACACTGGGTTATCCCACAATGGAGCAAATCCACACATTCCTTCTATTCTCAAAAACCTCTTTAAGATAACCCAGGATTTCTTAGCTGCCTTCACCAAGATCCAACTTTTCCAATCCACTTCATTAATTACCCCAGCTTCCAACTTCTGAAATATATCCATACATTGCAAGTCATCTCTCTTACCAACATGCGCAAAAAATTTACTCTGATTTGGATTGGCCAGCCAGAACAGTTGTGAGGCCAGCAAATATAAAGACACATCTGGTAACCCAAATCCACCCCTTTCCCTAGGGGCACACAATAGTTCTAATTTCATACGCGATCTTTTTCGGCCCCAAATCCAAAAATTAAAAATCACTCTAATTTTCTTAAGATATTTCATACTTAACCAGCATGGAGACACCCCCAAAAAGAACAAAATCTTTGGAAAGACAACACTCTTAAGTAATGTAATTCTATCTACCCGGTTTAAATGTAACTTTTGCCACACTTCCACTTTATGCTCCAGTTCTTTCACCACCGGATCCACATTTAATTTCTCGAATTCTTCCACCTTATTAGAAATCTGCACTCCCAAATACCTGAAGCTCTCACCTACCTCAAGTATTTTCAAAGGAGGGAAATGTAAGCCCTGTCTATTGCACAACGGCAGTAAAACAGATTTCGCCCAGTTGATAGGGGAAATGGGTAGGCTATCTGGTTTATCTATCACCTCCCTAACCCGAGGCACAGCAACTACAGGATCTTTCAGAAAAAGCAGATCATCTGCATAGAGTGACACCCTGTCCCCTTCGCCCTCCGCCCCAAAACCTATAATACTTGGATCGGATCTCAGCTTAATAGCCAATGGTTCAATACTGAGGGCGAAGAGCAAAGGGGAGAGGGGGCACCCCTGGCGTGTGCCCCTACCAAGGAAAAAAAGGTCCGAACATAACCCATTAACAGAGACACAAGCACTGGCCCTAACATACATTAACTTAACCATTTTTATAAACATATCACCAATCCCAAACTGTCTCAACGTCTCCCATAAATAATCCCACTCCACCCTGTCAAACGCTTTAGCAGCATCTAATGACAGGATGGAGTGGGATCCCTCCCCGGACAGCTGAATATTCTCCCAAACTCTAATAATGTTATATTTCCCCATTCGCTCTGGCATAAAACCATTCTGGTCCTCGTGTATTAAGTCTCCAATCACTATACTCAGCCTTTTAGCCAATATTTTGGCAAATAACTTAATATCCACATTTATAAGGGAAATTGGTCTATATGACTCCACCAATAGCTCATCTTTCCCCTTTTTATGTAGCATAATAATAACCGCCTGGTACATAGATTCTGGGAGATGCCCCAACAACACTGAACTTTGCAACACCTCCAGCAGGGCTGGCAGTATGATCTCTCTATGGGCCTTATATACTCCTAACGGGATGCCATCACCCCCCGGCGCAGAACTTTCCCTAGAATTATCAACCGCCCATGACAATTCCTCCAATGTTATCGGGGCATCAAGCATTTCTCTCTGTTCATCTGTTATCCTAGGTACCTGCAAACATTCAAAAGAACCCTCCAAATCCAAATATGTACTATTAGCTTCAGAAGTGTATAGTTTTGCAAAAAATTCTCTGAACTCCTCCAAAATGTTTGGTTGTTTATTTGTTACTTGTCCCATCTTCGTTTTAATAGCCTCAATCCTCTTCTTGTCCGCCTGATTTTTTATCAGGGCCATAAGCCCTTTATTGGGTAAACCCGACCCACGATACTTTTTCTCCCCCATAAAGGCTACCTGTTCTTTCGCTTTGTTTATCAAATACTTGTCCAACTCCCCCTGACACTCTAGTAATTTCTCTTGTAATTCTGCAGTTGGTGATCTAACGAATTCCTTTTCTACCCCCTCTATCTTATCTCTTAACCCCTTTTCCTCTAATATAAATTCCTTTTTTATGTCTGTGAATATTACCCAAATACAACCCCCTAATAGAAGCCTTAATAGTGTCCCACACAATTTGAGGGGATGCTGTGCCCCAATTTATATCCCATAATATTTTAATCTCTTGTGAAATATTTGCAATATTTGTTAACAACTTCAACCAGTGAGGATTAATTTTAAAACTACGCCCTTCATGTGTTCCACCCGTGTTCAACTCCACCATTAGTGGAGAATGATCAGACCAGCTCCGTTTCAAATATTTAACATTTTTCACCCAATGTGACATAGAATTATTTACAAAAGCTAAATCTATCCTAGAAAAGGTTTTACTGGTCTTATTCCAACAAGAAAATTCTTTTATACCAGGATTCTTCTCCCTCCATATATCAAACAAACCAAGCTCTTTCATAATAGCCTGTAGGGGGGACTTACTCATCACTTTTACCGGCTTAAGAACCCGCAACCGGTCTATACTCTCACACACTACTGCATTCAGGTCACCTAAAAGTAACACCGGACATTGCTGTTTCTCTTTCATAAAGCAAAACAATTGTTCTATCGCTATGGATTTGAAGGGGGGGGGGGGGGAATATACATAAAGGCCAAAATGCAAGTCAACCCTTCGAGTTTACAATAAAAAAATAAAAAACGACCTTCTTTATCAGTCCTTTGTTCCAACACCTCCCAGTTTACCTTCTTATGGACTAATACTGATACCCCACGAGAATAATTTGTATAGTACGTATGATAATGTTTTGACCACCAGACCTTTGGAATTTTATCCGTTGTCTCTGGGACCAGATGCGTCTCCAGCAACCCAACCTCACAAGGCAGATATCTTTTAATGTAACTCCTACCCTTTTATAAGTCTCATTTAAACCTCTAACATTCCAGGCAATTATTCTAGTTGTCATTCACTCAAGAAAAAGAGAGAAGAAAAAAAAAAAAAAAAAAAGAAAAAAGAAAAACATGAGGTTGAGTTTCCCATAGTTTCCTTTGTTGTCCCCTGCCATATTGGCATCCAGGATATACAAATATAGGCAAGAGGACTGCACTCCAATAGTGTAAAAGTGATAATTTATTCACTCAATCACATACAGCGACGTTTCGACTCTATCCTGAGTCTTTTTCAAGCCGGCATCCAGGATGTAGGTGACATTATCCACAGGTTGGGGTTTTTCTATAGTCAGAGTTAATTGCATATTGTTACCCATCTGGCCATAGTTTTAACAGGCACCAGTTTTGATCAACATCATACGAGGGATTAAGGACCTGTCATTCTTATACTTCCTGTCTAAAGCTCTTAGTGGTTTGTAATAATCAATCTCCGTGTTTCATTCTACTGTTCCCCATAAGTCCCCGTGTTCCACCATATTGCTCCCCAATCCCTTCAATCATGACATTAAACTTATCTTTCACTTAAAATATTATCTGATTCTTACACCAAACACTATCTACCTCTCCTACATCTGTCGGCTGCTACCAACAGAAACTTGTGTCGTCACAACTGGGCTAAAAAACAAATAACAAGAATAATAGAAAAAGTCCAGTAACACAAAATGCAATGTCCATTCTGGTGTGAATCTTCTTTCTTCTGATCTTCTTAGACCTGAATCTCTGGTGCAGGAAGGCCAGGAGGATGTTGTGCTCTCACCTGGCCCTGCCCTTGTCTGTCGCAGTCCTCCCCTTCCCCCCTATATTTGGTGATGGGTCGGGGGGTTGTCACTATGGCTGGGGTACAGACTGTAGAGCCCCTTTAGCAGTGCCCAGCCAGGTGGCACCTTTGTAGACACTTATATCAGGTTGTCTCAGTTCTTCAGGCTCTCTAGAAATTCCATCTTCACCAAGTGCAGTAAGTACAGAGACAAACATGAACAATGGTAAATATCCAAGTAAAACATGAATCTTTGAATCCGCAGCAGATAGCAGACGGTGGCTTTGGACTCGGTTACGCAAAAAGAAAGGTTTATGACTTACAAACTGGGTTTGACGTCCTGTGCATTTTATGTTGGTAGCTCTTCATCACTCCTTCAAATGAATAAAAATCAACTGGATAACAAACATAACAATCCAAGAGTCCTTAGAAAAAAAAAAACAAATCAAAACCCTGCCCAGTTTTTCTGCTGATAGCAAGGACATGTAATAAATACTGTCTACTTAATCCTTACCTAATCCTATTACCCACATGTTTATCATTAAATAACATTCTTTTGTTTTGAAAGATACAAAATTAAATAATGGCTTCAAGATATCCTCTAGTAACTATCTCATGTGTAACTACCTTTATTCTATATTGTGTATATATAGATGGATATCTCTATGCATAGAAACATAGAAGATTGTCGGCAGAAAATGCCCCTTACTCCATCTAGTCAGCCCTTTTATTTATTTATATATATATATATATATATATATATATATATACACACACAATGAAGTGGATGAAGCGTCGGATGACACGAAAACGGTCGTTCGCTGTGTGAACGCCAACCTGCACTCCCTCCCCTGTGCACCCATGGACTATTCATTACTATTATAAAGGATCGCATCTGTAGCCTGTGTGGTGAGTGCGCTTCACTGTCTCTTCTGATGTATTTTATCATTACCTTGTCTTGAGGCGCACCCCAAGGCACACCTGATCCACTTTGCTGGACTGTCGCTACATGCTTATCTTTACCTCCACTCCATTACACCCCAGACCAGGTTGCTAGGGTAGTGCTGGCCCCCACCGGCTTCAGTTGCGTGTATATATTTATACACTTTCATCATGTCCTCCTTTATCTCCTTTCCTACAGCTTATACAGTACAGGTAGTTTCTCAGTAATGGTTACCCTTACATATTTGCAATTACCCAAGTTGTCAGCCAATAGTATAAGCACAATCCACCAATCTTCACAGTGATCTTTTATCCTTCTAGTTTGTAGAGTCTCTTTAATCCTCGGAATGTTTGCAATTTATCACCTCATTATTGATTACTATTTATCCCCCAAACCAATTTCCATAAAATACATTCAAGTCATCATCCAGGTACCTCACTTGTGGAGCACTAAGTAGGTATCTGAAGACAATTCTGATTTCTCAATCCTAATATTATTTTCCTTCAGGTTTCTCAGATGAGAATGAGATCTTTGAGAAGGGACTGTCATTCTCTGTCACCACCAGGTCAGTCATCTGTAATTCTGGAGCCATAGAGGCCTACTGTCTTGTGGTGTCACAGGACAGACAACACATATAACAATACATTGTACATACATAAAACACATATGGGCCCATCCATCCACAACATCCTCAAAAAAATTGGTAAAAATAAAACAACACATAGAGCTCCTTAAGAAAAAGAAAATTAAGAAAAAAAAATCACAATAAATGTGGCTAACCAAATCAAAAATGTTTCTTTCATGGCCAAATCTTTTTACTCTCCTAAAATATAAATGGACAATTAATGGCATTTTCACATAATTTCAGTTCTTCCTCCATCCCACAGAACTGGGGGGGGGGGGGGGAGAACTAAACTTTTTATTAGGGTAAAACTCTCCTCCAGCTGTGGAAACAAACAGAACTCATTGTTAGGAACAATTCAAATAAGAAACAATCAGTATCATCACCACGTGGATTGTTCTTTTTCTATACCACAGTTTACATTTAACGATTTAACTGGATCCATTACATAACAGATTACATACACACACTAATATTTATATATATATATATATATATTTATAGAGCGCAATACTCCTCCAATGACCTGCAGAGAAAACACAAACATTATTTCTATCATTAGATAAAAATCCTTAGGAACATTAACATCCTCACTACTAACAGATACAGAGAATTGGCTGCTATGTATCCCACTGATGGAATCTCTGTGCTTAGATACAGTAAATGTAAAAAAACAAGTTTAAGCAGCACAAGAAAAAAAGAAGATTGTGGGTGCAAGTCTCACCAAACCGGACCCAGGTTCGTATGTAATATCCAAGAAGATGTAGGAGACCGCACTTCCAAAAAGAATTACCAACTTTATTCACACCAATGCAACGTTTCGGCTCTATGTGCGTAGCCTTTCTCAAGCAGTGATACAAAGCACTCCAATGGCATAGTATATATGCATGTGAATATAATTACAATTCATCATTCAATCAAGTGAAAAAAAATTAAACATTGTGAATAATATGTGATTGATAATAAAGAAAAAGTGCATCCAGGAAGATTGTAAAGTAAACATAATAGGAGACCATACTCATGGTCATACATTGTGATCATCACAAGAACAGTGCAAAAATTAAGCATAAAGCATAATGAGGTGACACTCACAACTGTGAAATTAATAATGATCAAAACAAAGGTACATACATACAAGGCGCCAAAGCAGGGAATCCACATGGAGAGGACATAAACGGGAACGCTGGCGTCGCCCGCCGATGACATCACGCTCGGCGCACTGCATCCGGATCGCAGCAGTCCGAGTCACATGACAAGAAGATGTCACGTGATCGGCGCAATCACGGGCGCATGCGCCGGGCAGTCATCAAGCCGTCAGCGCCACACGCATGCCCAGACTAGTCTAAAGACAACAGCCACCATAAAGTTTAAGGGAAAGACTGCCCCGTCATGTAAAGTATGGATAAGAATATTGTATTATAGAGGAATAAACAAAACTAAGGGCGACAACAGGACTATGGGCTATTAGATGAATAAAAAATCGTATAACAATTGCTATGTAAGGAATAAGGGGGAACATAGGAAATGACCAGTACCAAATGGAGCATTGGGGGAAGTGTCAAAAGGACCCTGGGGGAAAGTCAGCAGGTCAACAAAGGGCAAATAGATGACACCCAACACCATGTAGCGCTGCGGACACCAATGTCCTAAGAACCCGCCCCATAAACCGCACAAGTGCAGAAGTAATGGGGTAGGTAAAATTACCACATCAGGTTTCTGATCTCAAATTTGCCATTGTGGATCATATTCCTAGATGTAGGAGGGGTGGGGATAGGGTCGCCCGTCTAAAAAAATGTGAATTAGAGTGGATTTACAAACTTGGGACCCTTACACCTGGCGGTATGAACATTGACTTTAAACTGGGACCTGCCACTGGCTACTAAACTGTATTTTCCTTTTTACCTTTAGTCTCTCTTTTTTTATTTGTTTTTATTTGTCTCTGTTTTTCTCTTCCTTTTTTCTCTGCATCCTGCAGTGCCTCCCTTTCATCTTTCTTCTCTGCCCCCTTTCCATGATAGGAACATCTTGATACATTGTCTCCTACAACTTCTCTATTTCTTTACTAGACAACATTATTATATTATTACTCACCCACTATTGGGTATTTCTACTACAGACTAATGATTGTACATATATGTATATACTTTATTTGTAAATTGATTGGCCTTTCTCTCATGTTTCTTGCAGAATGAAAAACTGCTCTCAGAATGATTATGGATTGTTTCCAAGATACTGCATACATCTGCCTGAATCTGTACATGGACCTTATTTCTTTTTTCATTTTTTTGATGCCACAATTATTTTATCTAGCCCCATTGTTTTTTTGTTTTTTTTCATTCATGCACTAGTTTTTTCTTTTACTGTCATTATGTATGGGTGACTAGATTAAAATCTTACTATGAGTCTACTTATGGCCCTTTTCTCCATTATATTCATTTAATGTCCCACTTATCTACATCATGTATTTATCAGGGTTCTTTGGAACCATAGGATGCATGACCCTAGGTACGGATATATGGATGGGGGCTGTGTCTGAGCTGTGTAAATACAGTTATGCTACCGTAAGGGAGCCGATGTGGTAATTTTACCTACCCCATTACTTCTGCACTTGTGCGGTTTATGGGGCGGGTTCTTAGGACATTGGTGTCCGCAGCGCCACATGGTGTTGGGTGTCATCTATTTGCCCTTTGTTGACCTGCTGACTTTCCCCCAAGGTCCTTTTGACACTTCCCCCAATGCTCCATTTGGTACTGGTCATTTCCTATGTTCCCCCTTATTCCTTACATAGCAATTGTTATACGATTTTTTATTCATCTAATAGCCCATAGTCCAGTTGTCGCCCTTAGTTTTGTTTAGCACTCTATAATACAATATTCTTATCCATACTTTACATGACTAGTGATGTAGGGGCAGTCTTTCCCTTAAACTTTATGGTGGCTGTTGTCTTTAGACTAGTCTGGGCATGCGTGTGGCGCTGACAGCTTGATGATCGCGCCAATCACGTGACATCCTCTCCATGTGGATTCCCTGCTTTGGCGCCTTGTATTTATGTACCTTTGTTTTGCTTATTATTAATTTCACAGTTGTGAGTGTCACCTCATTATGCTTTATGCTTAATTTTTGCACTGTTCTTCTGATGATCACAATGTATGACCATGAGAGTATCGTCTCCTAATATGTTTACTTTACAATCTTCCTGGATGCACTTTTTCTTTATTATCAATCACATATTATTCACAATGTTTACATTTTTTTCACTTGATTGAATGATGAATTGTAATTATATTCACATGCATATATACTATGCCATTGGAGTGCTTTGTATCACTGCTTGAGAAAGGCTATGCACATAGAGCCGAAACGTTGCATTGGTGTGAATAGAGTGGATATTCTTTTTGGAAGTGCGGTCTCCTACAACTTCTTGTGCTTAGATACAGAGACTAGTGGAACCTCTGTGCTACCATTGGACAGATCATACAGTACGTCCATCTTCACGCAAGACAATAAACCCTTCCTCTAGACCAAATAGACCAATCCTCTAACCCATCATTCCTTTCTTTCTGAGATTCATATATCTTTCACCCTTAAGACCCTGCACAGATAACAAGTAACTTGCTCTAAGAAACTTTACTGCATTCTTTGCTTTCCTTACACTTGCAATAACCAGCTCCACATGATACTTTGTACCACTCCATGGTAGAGGTTTGATGTTTGCTGAGAAAACAGTTTTACTACCATAGACCATGATAGCTTAGACACTCGACCAACACTTTACAAACTGGTGATCCAAGGACAGAGATTGGCACAAAAACATACTGACACACATGCAAGGTCCTTCAAGAGTCCCACTTACCCTTTGATCAATCTCTTACTTGATGTCCAAACAGCAGGTTTCCAATCAAAAGGCAAACAGGCAATAGTAACTACAATACAATATTCACTAGACTTTGTACATATACCTCCCTCTTTTTCCAACTCAGTTGCATCACTGAAATAAAACAGCAGTCACTATTTTTTTTTAGTTCTCAAAACCTTCTAAACCTACAATTGTACAAATCTTACACAATCTAATTACAACTGTTAGAAATAACACACAACTTCACTACCTCAAAATATCACTATTAAGTGCAGTCCTCAGAGAACAGAAATATAACTGTGTACCCCTGCATACTGCTCAAAACACAAAAATACAAACAAATATAACCGCCATCTATGACATATATTAATATTGTCTTACCGACAGATCCCTGATCATTTCCTTCAGTATTTGCTAGACAATAGTATTACCCCACAAACTCCATGCTACAGACATAGGCAATAAATCAGCCTCAGACCCTGCACTGAACAAAATACACAGAGAACAAGAGACATCACTCCATCCAGCAACCCAGCTTTCCAAGGTGCTAAGCTTTCCCAACATTCCGGCTCACAATTACATACAAGCTTCCATTGTTTACTGGATTCACAATTCTTAATTTTCCACTATAATGCTCCGATAGAAAATAGAACTGTCTATCAGGACACCTCTCTACTTTTCCCTCGATATCAGTAAGGGACCTCCCCACTCTTTCCTCTACCGAAAAGTGTGTGGTAAGGCGGAAAACAAGACATTGGGGCTCCCCTAAAATAATAGGATGGCACCCTAACCACTGACTCTACCTGACTGAACCTCCTTGTTTCATTTTCAATAAACCCTGGCTGTCCTCATGAATCCTGAACAGTAACCCACAGACATACTTTGGACATGACATCTGACCCCCAAAGAGACACTGGAGTTTACCACGACTGTGACAAAAAACTTCTTTCTCTGTGCATTAGTTGTACTGTAACCTGCGCACCCGACACCTCCCTTCCTGTCACGCGCACACCGCGCTACGATCAAGGGAACCAGCGTCAACACCTTCCTGCGGCCACAGGGAACCAGTGTCAAATTCCAACACCTCCCTGCCAGCCACGCGCTGCGACTGTAGGGAACCGGTGTCAATACCCCTTTGTCACGTCACTACCTCCCCTCCTCTCAGGTGATCAACAATTAACACACAAAGGGCGGCAGAGAGTTTTCATAAGGACAGGTTCTAAGAGACTTCGGGCAAGTATTACCTGTCTTTGATGGCCACAAGGCAGCCGTATAAGTCACAGGGAAAGACCAACAGCGGAGACAGGACTGTTTGGGTAAGATTATTGAATTTTCCTACCGTACTTCTTGGAGGTGCGCAGTCTCCGTCCGTGTCTGTGTTGGTCAGTCCCAGTGCCTGCTGGTTCGGCTGTCTCCTGGTCCACAACCCGAAGCCCTCTACGTTGGGAGCCAACTGTTTTGGATCAGTACTTTAATGTGTACCACTGCAAATGTCTGCCCCCTTCCAAATGGGTGAAGATTGGTGCATGCACTGAAAGAATCACACACTGAACACCAGCTCAGCTGTAAGAGACTTCTCTCCTTTATTGTGGGTTACAATTGTTTATATAGGTGGCCGGGTCAGTGTTGTGTGCAAAGCACAAACATCCATTGTGGACGGGTCACTTCAGAATTGGTTGGAACCTCTCGGAATACATAGATCATCAACTTCAGAGATTTGTCCAATCGCTACCAGCTTACTTGAAGGATACCACACACCTCCTTAGTTTATTGAAAAATATAACTTGGGAAGAGGGCTATATTTTGGCTACTTTAGATGTTACTGCCCTATACAGCAATATACCACACCACTTGGGAGTGGAAGCTATAAAGATGTTTTTAGAAGAAGATCCACTTTTACCATCTAAACATAGAAACATAGAAGATTGTCGGCAGAAAAAGACCACTGGCTCCATCTAGTCGCCCTTTAAGTATTTTCTTTCTTATTATCTTAGGATAGATGTATGTTTATCCCAGGCGTGTTTAAATTCTGTTATTGTGGATTTACCAACCACCTCTGCTGGAAGTTAGTTCCAGGTATCTACTACTCGTTCAGTAAAATAATATTTTCTTACATTGCTTCTGATCTTTCCCCCAACTAACCTCTCACTGTCTCCTCTTGTTCTTGAGCTCAGTTTTTTACTAAAAACACTTCCCTCCTGAACCTTATTTAGTCCTGTAACATACTTAAAGGTTTCCATCATGTCCCCCCTTTCCCTTCTTTCCTCCAGACTATACAGATACAAATCCTTCAGTCTTTCCTGATATGGTTTATCCCTCTCACCCTCCACCATTTTTGTAGCCGTCTTTGGACCCGTTCTATTTTATCAATGTCCTTTTGTAGGTGAGGTCTCCAGAACTGGACACAGTATCCAGATGTGGCCTCACCAGAGCTCTATACAGCGGGATCACAGACTCTCTTCCTACTGGTTATACCTCTAGCTTTGCACCCCAGCATACCATTATATATATACAGCCCAGCATACCAGTATATATATACAGCCCAGCATACCATTATATATATATACAGCCCAGCATAACTATCTATATATATATATATATATATATATATATATATACACCCCAGCATACCAGTATATATATATATATATATATATATACTGTATATATATATATATATATATATATATATATACACTCACCGGCCACTTTATTAGGTACACCATGCTAGTAACGGGTTGGACCCCTTTTTGCCCTCAGAACTGCCCCAATTCTTGGTGGCATAGATACAACAAGGTGCTGGAAGCTTCCTCAGAGATTTTGGTCCATAGTGACATGATGACATCACACAGTTGCCGCAGATTTGTCGGCTGCACATCCATGATGCCAATCTCCCGTTCCACCACATCCCAAAGATGCTCTATTGGATTGAGATCTGGTGACTGTGGAGGCCATTGGAGTACAGTGACCTCATTGTCATGTTCAAGAAACCAGTCTGAGATGATTCTAGCTGTATGGCATGGCGCATTATCCTGCTGAAAGTAGCCATCAGATGTTGGGTCCATTGTGGTCATAAAGGGATGGACATGGTCAGCAACAATACTCAGGTAGGCTGTGGCGTTGCAACCATGCTCAATTGGTACCAAGGGGCCCAAAGAGTGCCAAGAAAATATTCCCCACACCATGACACCACCACCCTGAACCGTTGATACAAGGCAGGATGGATCCATGCTTTCATGTTGTTGATGCCAAATTCTGACCCTACCATCCGAATGTCGCAGCAGAAATCGAGACTCATCAGACCAGGCAACGTTTTTCCAATCTTCTACTGTCCAATTTCGATGAGCTTGTGCAAATTGTAGCCTCAGTTTCCTGTTCTTAGCTGAGCGGAGTGGCACCCGGTGTGGTCTTCTGCTGCTGTAGCCCATCTGCCTCAGAGTTGGCCGTACTGTGCGTTCAGAGATGCTCTTCTGCCTACCTTGGTTGTAACGGTTGGCTATTTGAGTCACTGTTGCCTTTCTATCAGCTGGAACCAGTCTGCCCATTCTCCTCTGACCTCTGGCATCAACAAAACATTTCCACCCACAGAACTGCCGCTCACTGGATGGTTTTTCTTTTTCGGACCATTCTCTGTAAACCCTAGAGATGGTTGTGCGTGAAAATCCCAGTAGATCAGCAGTTTCTGAAATACTCAGACCAGCCCTTCTGGCACCAACAACCATGCCACGTTCAAAGGCCTCAAATCACCTTTCTTCCCCATACTGATGCTCGGTTTGAACTGCAGGAGATTGTCTTGACCATGTCTACATGCCGCCATGTGATTGGCTGATTAGAAATTAAGTGGTAACGTGCAGTTGGACAGGTGTACCTAATAAAGTGGCTGGTGAGTGTATATATATATATATATATACACACCCCAGCATGTCATTATATATATATATATATATATACACACAGAGTGGTACCTTGGTTTAAGAGTAACTTGGTTTAAGAGCATTTTGGTTTAAGAGCTCACAGTTTTTCAAAATTGTGACTTGGTTTAAGAGCTCCCTGTACTGGGTGGGAGGGGGAGTGGGGGAGGGGTATGGTCTGCATAGCGGGGTCTACAGCCCTGTACTCTGACCCAGGAAGTCTCCCTCACTTTCCAAATCATAGCAGATCCACCTCAGGCTGGGGCTTGCATCAGGGGACAGGACTGCGGAGGTAATCTCTCCATAGCTGTAACCCCTCTCTCCCCGGACAGAGAGCGCTGCATGTATGTGCCCTTATCTGCCCTGCTCATATCTTCCTGCTCCCTGCAGTCTCTGTCAGTCCTTGTGTTTCCCATCCTCTCCATTACTGTACAGGAACTTATAATATCACATATTCTGCTGTTTGTGTCTTTTGTTTTACATGTTATTCAGAATAATAAATCATTATTTTGGGGGTGTGGAACCATTTGTCTGCATTTCTATGATTTCTTATGGGAAACTTTGCTTTGGTTTAAGAGTGGATTTGGATTACAAGCACCGTCCCGCTTGTTATGCTTGTTAACCAAGGCACCACTGTATAATATATATATATATATATATATATATATATATATATATATATATATATATATATACACACCCCAGCATACGATTTGCTTTCCCCACTGCCTGGTTGCCCTGGTGACTCATTTTAAGGCTGTCAGAAATCACTACCCCTAAATCCTTCTCTTCTGAAGTCTTCCAACACAGTACTGCTGATGTGATACTCGGATAGAGGATTCCTCCTCCCCAAGTGCCTTATTTTACATTTGGAAACGTTGAACTTCAATTTCCACTGTTTGGACACTTATCTAGCAAAGCTAAATCATTTTCCATATTACTGACACCTCCAGGAATATCAATTGCACAATCAATTGTGTCGTCAGCAAACAGACAAACCTTACCCACCAACCCTTTTCCTATGTCACTATCCTTACCCACCAACCCTTCTCCTATGTCACTTACAAACATATTAAAGAGAATAGGACCCAGAACAGACCCTTGTGGCACACCACGTGTAACCAGTCTCTGCTCGGAATATTCACCATTACCATCACCCTCTGATACCTCTCCTTCAGCCAACCACAAATCCACTGAACTATCCAGGGATTAAGTCCAATTTTCTTCAACTTCTCTCTCAGCTCTTTATGGGGAACTGTATCTGAGGCTTTGCTGAAGTCCAGATAGGCCATATCCCCGGCACCTTCATCCAGTACTTTTGTGGCATAATCAAAGAAATCAATGAGATTAGTCTGACATGATCGGCCCTCAGTAAAGCCATGCTGGTTTGGATCCATCAAATTGTTGATTCTTAGGTGATCCATTATCTTCTTTTTTAGAAGAGTTTCCATTATTTTCACTACTACAGATGTCAGGCTCACTGGCCTGTAGTTACTGGGCTCTTCTCTACTCCCCTTCTTGTGGATTGGTATAACATTGGCCGTTCTCCAATCATCGGGGACATCTCCTGTTAGCAGGGATTGGTTATACAGATCTGTCAGGGGGGCAGCAATCACAGATCTGAGTTCTTTAAGAACCCTGGGGTAGACGCCATCTGGACCCATCGCCTTATTCAGCTTTAAACGGGCAAGTTCCTCTGCAACTTCAGCCTCTGAAAATACTGGAGCCGAACCCATATAGCTGGAGGCAATGCTGTGTCCAACCATCCTGTGATTGTGAAGGCTCCTGCTGAAAACACTGAGCAGAAGTAACTATTCAAATAGTCAGCGACCGCCTTATCTCCATCAATAAACGTATTCTCCCCATTACTTATTTTAGTAAAGCTGCAGCCATTCTTCTTCTTCTTCCTGTCACTTATATATCTGAAGGTTTTATTCCCCGCAGTAACAGATTTTGCCATTTCTTCTTCTTTTGAGGCTTTAGCAGCATTTATAATCTGCTTTGCCTCCTTTTGTATACTTTTATACGTCTCTCTGTCAGCTTCATTCCCAGTCTCTGTATACCTCCTATAGGATGATATGCCTCCTTCTGTATACTTTTATACGTCTCTGTCAGCTTCATTCCCAGTCTCCTTATACTTCCTATACGCTGCCTTTTTTCCTTTTACAATGGCCTTAACCTCTTAAGTAAACCATAATGGATTCTTCTTCCTTTTACTTTTGCTAACTTCTCGTACATATAGTCTAGTTGCCTTTAATATGGCATTTTTTAATTCTGCCCACTGAGTGCTCGCTCCCGATGTTTTGTCCCACCCTCTTAATTCTTTATCTAAATACTCCCCCATTTTCTTAAAATCTGTCTTCCTAAAATCCAATACTCTTGTTGTAGTATGGGATTGGACGTAGTCAGTTTGTACGTCAAACCATAGACACTGGTGGTCACTGGAACCTAGATTTTCTTCCACTCTAACTTCAGACACCCGATCCCCATTAGTAAATACTAAATCTAGAATGTTCTCTCCTCTGGTAGGTGACTTCACTAGCTGTTTTAGAGATGCCCCTGTAAGGGCCTCCATTACATTCTTGCTTTTACATGTAAGTGCAGAAGGGATATTCCAATACACATCCGGCATGTTGAAGTCACCCATAACTACAATGTCCCCCTTTAATGACATTTTAGTAATTTCATCCATCAGCATATTATCATAGTCCTCACTTTGCCCCGGAGGCCTATAGATAACACCTATCCTCATAACAGATCCCTCTTTGGACTGCATACAAACCCAGAGAGTCTCCAGCTCTTTATATGTATTTTGGATGACTGTGGATATAAGACTATCCCTGACATAAATGGCTACCCCGCCTTCCCTTCTCTCTGCTCTGTCTTTCCTGTATACTATATATCCCGGTATAGCTATTTCCCAATCATTAGACTCTTTGAACCAGGTCTCTGTTACAGCAACAAGGTCCAAATCATCTCTAGACATATTGGCCATCAGCTGACAGATCTTGTTTCCTAAGCTGCGAGCATTCGTACACATTGCCCAAAGATTACTAAACTTCATAATACCTTTATTCCCAACTTCATCTACCGCACCAACAGCACCTTCCTTACCACCAATAACCGCACCAACCATTGCATCTACAGCACCAACAACTGCATCAACTGCACCAACCACTTTGTCTACAGCACCAACCACTGTGTCTACAGCACCAACCACTGCACTTTCGCAAATCCAAATACACCTATTTGTCTTTACTGGTCGGGGACAGAAATCCTCCTCCTCTATTATACTTCTGTCCCCTTCATTTAGTTTAAATGTCTGTCCACAAACAATCTGAATTCCTCACCAAGTACCTGTGTACCTATGTGTGATGGGTGCAAACCATCCCTCTTGAACATCTCCTTTTTGGACCACTTGCAAAAGCTATGACTAACAAACCCAAACCCTTCTGCCTTACACCACTGCCGTAACCATGCATTAAACTCTGAGATACGACATGCCTTGTTGTTCTGATTACAGACCGGCAAAACCTCTGAAAATGTCACAGAATCAGTTATCTTGCTCAGCTCCAGGCTAAAAGTTTGGAATTCCTTTTTAACCAAATCCACATCTCCTTGGGACAAGTCATTGGTTCCAAGATGAACCACCAGATCAACCTTGCTATCTATACTAGCAGCCTTCACAATGTTCACAATCCGTCTCCTATCCCTGCTGACAGTAGCACCTGGAAGACATCTCACCTCTCTAAACACATCCTCCTCCTGTCCTACAACACCACCACCTCCTTACTAACCTTTCCTTCTGCCCTCAGTGGCCCATCCAAAACAACATCCCCATTGGGAATCACCTGAGCAGCCATGTCTCCAACAGCAACAGCATCTCTATCTATATCAGCAAGAACACTTTTCTGCACAGAGAGGCCAAACGTCCTCTGCTTCTGCTCCACAGCTCACAATCTACCTGAACCAACTGGTTTCCAAACCGCCCGTCTCCTCTGAGGTCTTTGAGGAAGTGGAGGCTGGTAACAGGGCTGCACAGCAACTCCTGGCTGGGATAGTCTCCTCACATCAGATTGAAGTGTACAGACTTATGCCCCTATTCCATGAGTCGTTTGTAGGAACAAACGAGCGCTAGTAGCGCTCGTTTGCTCCTCGTTCCCCGCTCGCTGCCGCCGCTATTCAACGCGGCTGCAGCGAGCGGGTGAGTGCGGGAGGGGGCGGCGGGGAGCTGCGGGGGGGCTGCCCGGGGGATCGCTGATCGTCCGGGCAGCCCATAGGATATAGCAGCATCTGCTGCCGACGCTCCTATTCAACGGAGCGACGGCAGCAGATCGCTGCTATATCAGTCGCTTGTTTTTCAACATGTTGAAAAACAAGCGACTGCAACGATCAGCCGACATGAACGATGTCGGCTGATCGTTGCACTCTATTCCACGGGACGAATATCGTTCGTAGCGGCCGATATCGGCCGAATACGAACAATATTGCTCCTTTAAACGACCCGTGGAATAGGGGCTTAAGGACTGCAGCCTAGAAATGTCACAACGTAAATCAGACATCTGCATGCAAACTGGACAGCACCCCAAGTCCCAAAGGGTTCTACGGAAAACTGCAGCCAAACAAGAATTACACTGCACCAAACCAGACATCATTTAAGAACAAGTGAAAACAAGTACTGAAAAATACACAAGAATCTCCTGCAGTTACCAAACTCCTGCTGTTTTCAAACTACTGCAGTTTTTTAACTACTCACTTTTGCCCCATTGCACTTCTGCCACGATGCTTCTACCACTAGTCAACTCCCAAGAGTAAACTCCACAGAGTTTTTAGCCTCCTTACATACAGGTAAATCTTAATTAGGTTAATGTAGGAGGCTGGCTCTTTTCTTATGCTAATTTAATTGAATCAATTAGATTTTTATAGTAGATGCCATTTTATTTGTTCTAACACTTAATTATTTTAATTATCAGATTTTTATACAGGATAACCATTTTGAAACTATTTGTAATTTTGAAGAGGTTGGTGCAAATAGCTATTTAGATTTTAATTTGTGCCACTTGAAAAACATACTTTTCGGCCAGACGAAGAGGATCCGGAGGTACTGTAGCTCCGACAAGAACTGTGAAGAACAATTATCTATCTTAGGGAATAGATTCCGGGGGAAAAATACCCAAATAGCCTTATTCAGGGTGCAAACAAAAAAGTGTTGAAACTCTCCCAAGGGGACTGCATACTTTCGAAACAAGCGGAGAAGGGTGATGCTAATAGCGATTTTAACGTTGCGTTTATTACACGGTACAATATGAAACACCACAATATTAGAGAAATCGTTTATAAAAACTCGGACATCCTAACAAATGACCCAATCCTGAGAGATATTATACCTCAAAACGTAAGTGTGTCTTCAGGAAGGGAAAGACTGTTAAAAACGATATTGCCCCTTCAGTACCAAGGCAACAAAAAAGGGTAGAGATGGGTGTTCCCCTGCCACTAACCATTGGTGTATATAAATGTGGGAACAGTCGGTGTAAGTGTTGTACATGTATTACACACAACATTCGATCCATTAAGACAGGGGTGGGGAACCTTTTCCATGTCGAGGGCCGGTCGGGCATTAATAAAATCATTCGAGGGCCGCATACCGTGTGCGGCAGTTAGTAGCATGGGTTTGCAGCACCCGGGGCAAGGCACAGTATTGTTCCCCTAGTGCCCCTGCTATTGTAGTTAACCCCCAGTGATGCCCCTGCTATTGTAGTTAACCCCCAGTGATGCCCCTGCTATTGTAGTTAACCCCCCAGTGATGCCCCTGCTATTGTAGTTAACCCCCCCAGTGATGCCCCTTGTAGTCTAGTTAACCCCCAAGTCATGTCCCTGGTGGCCTAGTTAACCCCCATCAGGCATGTCCCTGGTGGCCTAGTTAACCCCCATCAGGCATGTCCCTGGTGGCCTAGTTAACCCCCATCAGGCATGTCCCTGGTGGCCTAGTTAACCCCCATCAGGCATGTCCCTGGTAGCCTAGTTAACCCCATCACGCATGTCCCTGGTGGCCTAGTTAACCCTCCATCAGGCATATCCCTGGTGGCCTAGTTAACCCCCATCAGGCATGTCCCTGGTGGCCTAGTAAACCCCCATCAGGCATGTCCCTGGTGGCCTAGTTAACCCCCATCAGGCATATCCCTGGTGGCCTAGTAAACCCCCATCAGGCATGTCCCTGGTGGCCTAGTTAACCCCCATCAGTCATGTCCCTGGTGGCCTAGTTAACCCCCAAATAAAAAAAATAAACATCCCACTCACCTTACCTCCGTTCCAACGCTGCCCAGGTCCTCTTCTGTCCCAGGTCCTCTGTGCCGGTCTTTCTCCTGCAGGCGGCGCGCGATGAAATGACGTCATCGCGCGCGGCCCGCAGGAGACTGATGACACGCGCCGCTCTGCTGGGGAAGAAGCCGGCATAGACAGCATCCTACTGTGTCCGGCAGCTGTCACAGACACCGGAGGATGCTGTGTATGCCGGCTTCTTCCTCCTCCAGAGCGGCGCGCATCACAGGGGAGCTGCGGGCCGCATCGGGAGGTCTCAGGGGCCGGATGCGGCCCACGGGCCGGAGGTTCCCCACCCCTGCATTAAGATAAAGGGGGAAGAAAACCCCTTTTTCTTTAAGAGCAGACTTACTTGTGCCTCCAACTATATTATATAGATATATGTTGGAGTGCCCATGCAAACTGCGGTATGTGGGGCAAACTATTAACTCTATGAGGCAAAGATTAAATCAACATCGGTTTAATATTGTACATAATTTTACTAAACATAGTGTCTCTAGACATTTTACTACTCACCACAATAGTAACCCTAATCTGCTTTGTGTTAGAAACTATCCCCCAAAATTCTTTTCACACCCTATGTAAAAAAGAAATGTTTTGGATCTTCCGTATGGATAATCTTATTCCAGGAGGCCTGAATGAAACACTAGAACAGGTATTTTAGTCCTACTTTTTATAGCTATGGTCTTCGTTGTATTCTGTATTTTATAGATTATTATTTAGCCATTGTGCACCATGTAGATATATAGGTGTATATATATATATATATATATATATATATATATATATATATATATACACACATAGATATATATACACATAGATATATATAGAATGTATAGGTGTATATGGTAATGTCCTATTCTGTATTTTTGTATTATACATTCTCATATACATACATGCGTGTATGTATGCCTTGTATATGTATGTATGTGTGTGTGAGAGTACACATGTGTATATATGTATGCAATGATTATGTTTTTACTTTGTTTTTAATTATTAGATGTTGACCCTTAATCAGCATGTGTGTGTGTGTGTGGTGCCACTTCCGGTTTAGTGCCGGAACACCATGCTATGGACGCCATGGAGGAGAAGCCAGGTTTAAGTAAGAACTAGTAATTATATTTATTTGTATATTTAGTGTTACTGTTACACATACTATTAGGCTTGATAAAAGTAAACAATTCACAGAAACGCATTGCCTGTAATAAACTATAGCTTGATACCCTGGTGGTCTGGATTGCGGAATACTGGAGGGGGTCTGGTATATGGCGTCTACCAACCCCCGAGTAGAGTAAGTGGAATGGTTTTCCATTTCCTTTCACACCCTATTATTGTTTGCTTCATAGTTGTGTGGTCCTTGAGCGCTTGCTGTGTGTGTTTTTTTTCAATTTTTTTGTATAAGTAATACTGGTCACTCTGGTCTCTGAGAGATCTTCCAGCTCTTTCTTTATGGATATCCAACTTGGTATATGAGGACCCATAACATCCATTTGTGTCTACTAACGTGGCTTATGGTTGACATACTGTCAGCCATGATCATCGGGTGAGTTACACTCAGGTGTCTTGTAGTTGAATGAGCGCCACTCCACACTTTGTTTTTTATAGACTTGCCTTTCTGTTTTCCTTTAGAACGGCATTTGCCAAGTCTGTTTTTGATGTTGCTCACCCTAATGGGGGTACTACTTGCCAACTCCCCATGTGTTGTGCAGCCAATAGGACGTCTGGTAAGTTAACATTTTTTATGTTAAGGTGTTTTCCCTAAGTCCCATTGGCAGCACAAGGCTCCTGCCTTATTCTTTTCTTTATAACTTACTCACTTACCTATGCCAATGGCTGTATCCCAGTTTTCCAGGTGTTCCTTACGATGTATCCACCCGCTGCACGGAGGGAGCAGGCAGCGGGAGTCAGCCACCGAGATTTCTGATTCATACGAAACAAGAAATCCGGCTGGTTCGCTCATCTGTAGTGATAATGGAAGAACACATTAACATAAAAAAGTTAACTTCCAAAAGGGTAGGGTAGATTGAAATTACATTCGACAGAAGCGGAGTCACCTCCGTCAAAAATGTGTGGGGCATGGTGACATTTCAGACATGATAGGGAGGTTGTGCGACCAGTCCACCAGGCCCTTAGGGATCTGATAACCCCTATAAGTGGAAAAGAGTAAACTAGGGTAGAAGGATTAGGGAACTGCAATGAGAAAGCATGCTGCAGCTGCAAGAATCTATAGAAATATGTCCTGGAAACAGCTAAAGAGTCTCTAATTGTACCACACTATCCTCCACATATATGTAAGTAAGATAATGGACCCCCTGCTGATGCCAATAATTTGTGTCCTCTAACCCAAGTTGAGAAAAGGTCTAATTGAACCAAATGAGTTATTCCAGTAGAATTTGACTGCAGTCTAGTGTCTGTTTAGATGCCACCAAAACTTTTCGAGCTACTTTGTGGGCTGGGAGCATAGGAATTTAATCAGCCACATGTATTTCAGGGGAGGAAGGAGATAGAAGTCCACTTTTAAACAAACAATGATTAGCCGAGTGCACCTGGGATCTTATACCGGGTATCAATTCGAGTCTTCAAGTCTCCAGCAGCACAGTCTGTATAATACACCGCCACATTTAACAACTTAAATCTTTCTAATTCACTTTTTTACTTAATGAGTTCTCAGCAGTAGAACAACTTCACATAAATGCATATTCACAAAAAAAGTTGTCAATAGTAATTTTTTGTGAACTGCTTCTTTAAGTCTGATCCTCTATTTGCATGACCGAGAACAGGCAAGGTGTGCAATCATGCAGCTGAATGGACGTTTTAGGAGCCGTGTGTGAGGAAGGGAGCATAATAAGAATAGTGTCAGACAGGGCCATCCCAGTGCTATCCTTAGGCCTTTGTAGTGCACACCTGACTATATGGGGCATTTCTGTCTTAAGGCTACAGGAAGCATTGCATCTAGCTGCAGGGGGCATTGTATCGGACTACAAGGTTGGTATTACTGGCCACAGGGGACATTATAATTGGGGAAGAAGGCATTATTACTGGTTATGGGGCTTTTTTTCAGACAACGGGGAAATTACTGTCTACGGGTCATTATTACTTGAGATTACTACTGGGACATACAGGTCAGTCACATTGTTAAGGGGGGATTTGATCTGAGAATTGGGGGCGTAGCTAATGTCCCTTGGGCCCTGGTGCAAGAGATCAACTTGGCCCCCAACTAACCCCTTCCTTGACCATATCTATATCAAGAGTGATATTACCAATAATACCAGTACATAGGAAGGAAATATTATCGCCATACTGTTACTGACCAAATCCTGTATACAGAGTCCAATATTGCCAATAATACCAGTATACAAGGGGGGAATATTACCACCACAGCCACTACTGTAACCATGACAAGGAGGCATCTTCTACGTCTAGAGGAAAGAAAATTTCTCCATTGGCACAGACGTGGATTCTTTACTGTAAGAGCAGTGACACTGTGGAACGCTCTGCCACAAGATGTTGTCATGGCTGATTCATTAAATAAGTACAAGGGAAGTTTGAAAGCTTTTCTTGAAAAATATATTACAAGTTATGGGCATTAGATCTCTGGTGATACGCTGATCCAGGGATTGTTCTGGTCGCCATTGGAGTCGGGAAGGAATTTTCTCCATGTGATGGGGCAATTGTCGTCTGCCTCATAGAGGTTTTTGCAGGTTGGATTCCTGCGTGAACTCATCTGCTATCCCTTTTAGTTTAGTGTGTTCATACGCTTCCGTGTGCCCCCACCGACAGGATCCATCATATAGTGTATGCAGAGTTATAAAACAGTGATGCATACCGAACACCCGCCGCAGCCCTCTGCATGAAAGCACATATTGTTGTGGTGCCATCATGGTTATAATACAATTGTGCGATGGCTTAAGAGGGCTGCAGACTGACTAGCAGGATAAATAGAGCGAAATAGCCAAACATTGTGGCTAGATGAATGTAGATCGTATGAAGGATGGAGACTTATCAAGTTAGGTGCATAATAAAGGTCATGAGGCCATTTATTTTCAAACTACTATTTTTTAAATCTTTTTAAATCATAATCAAAATATTCAAATAACCCTAATCAAAAGTTCCCATCCCCCAGTTCTTGATACAGTGTATTGTCCTCTCAAACATCAACTTGAAGTCTTTTGTGGTAGTTGTTCTCAGATAGTAAAGCCGCCCATTCTTCTTGGCTAAAAGCCTTTAGTTCCTGTGAATTCCTGGCTGTCCTGCATGAACTGATCAAGATCTCCCCAGAGCAGCTCAATGATATTGAGGTCAGGAGACTGAGATGGCCACTCCAGAACCTTCACTTTGTTCTGATATCCAAGGAGTTCATAATCACAGTTTGAATACTGTTGACTGGTATTAACAAATCAGGGGCTCTGTACAAACCAGTCAGATAGACCAACAAATTTTGGCCACGACTGCCAGGAAAGTTGTTGGGGATGCAAAGACTGGCAAACATCTGCTGAAATACAGGACTCTTTTAAAACTAGCAGTGTCGCTGCTTCAGGATGCACAATAAGGAGGCACTGAAGAAAAATGGGCCGGATGGTCGAGTCACAGAAGAAGGCTTTACTATGCAAATGCCACAAAGTATCTCACCTACAATACACCACACAGACAAACTTCAGGAACAAGGTCATTTGGAGGGATGAGACCGAATGTAATGTTTATGGTTGTGGCCAAAAAGTTGGATTCTGGAGATGCATAAACAAGGCCTATGAGGGGAGGAACACCATTCCTACTGTAAAGCACGGTGGTGGATCGCTGATGTTTTGGGGATGTGTGAGCTACAAAGGCTCAGGAAACTTGGTCAAAGAGGAAGGAAAGATGAATGCAGCCGGTTATCAGCAAATACTGGAGGCAAATGTGCACTCATCAGCCCGGAGGCTGCGCATGAGACGTACTTGGACGTTCCAACGTGACAATGATCCAAAACACAAGGCCAAGTCTACCTGTCATTGGCTACAGCTGAACAAAGTGAAGGTTCTGGAGTGGCCGTCTCAGTCACCTGACCTCAGTATCATTGAGCAGCTCTGGGGAGATCTCCAGAGCGCAGTTCATGCAGGACAGCACAGGAATTTACAGGAACCAAGAAGAATAGGCGGCTTTACCATCTGAGAACATAAAGAGCCTCATCCACAACTACCACAAAAGACTTCAAGCTGTCATTAATGTTAGAGGGGACAATACACAGGATTAAAAACTAGGGGATGGGAACTTTTGAGCACAACCGTGTGTGTGTGTGTGTGTATAATTATATATATTATTTACATATATATACACACACACACACACACACACCTCTACACCTGAATAGATCCCTGCCTTCCTTTACCAGGTTACAGGCACCTGCAGTCCCCTCCCATACTGGAGTCTAACTGATAAAGAGAAGACGTCATTGTTCCCCTATTTTTTTTTTTTCCCCATTCACACTATGCGTTTTTTTTTTACACTAGATGCGTTTTTTTTGCTTTTTTGTGTTGTTTGCACTGCACATAACATGATGAATTGTTTTCTCACAATTTATTGACACATTTTCGACATATAGATTACTCACACCTAACACCGCTTTTTAGGTTACATGCATTCTACACATTTGTTATAAGATTCTCATCACATAATTATTTTTTTATACCTATTATATTACATATACTCTTTATATTTATACATATATTCATTTTTAATGCGTTCAAGCCCTTTTTACTAGAACATGTCTATATAGTGATTTGAATTCATACTTTTATTTCCAACATTTATTTGTTACATACACATGATATAAAATATTTCAGATTCAGGTTACACATTTATTAGTTTTTATATTTTGTTTACACTAGCACATAATGCACTTTATTGGTCCAGTTTTTTCACAATTGTATCACAATAGCACTGATTGTATTTTTGTATTTTCAATGAGGGGTTACCAAACATCCTGCCTGCACGTTTACTCCAATAGATTATCCGTGCCAGTGTGCATGCCCGAAGGACTACTACGTCTGCGGTGCGCGGCGGCCCACGTGACCGGCGGCATGGTCATGGCACCAAATGATCATGTGACCGGCAATGCCAGATCACGTGATTGGGGCCATGACGCTGCTTCCGGTTGGGCCGCTGTGCACTCGCAGTGATGAGATGGAGGACGGAGCATGCGCCGAATCAGCCACAGGTGTTGAGTAAGTAATAATGGAGAGTGATTGGTGGGATGATACTATTTATACCCTTATCGGATGGGACGTCGTTACCCCCGGACGAAGGCAACGAAACGCGCGTCGGGGTGGTGGCGTCCTGGAGGATACACACTGTATTTTACTGCAAAAGGTATCTGACTGGCTGGATCTCTAGATGTGGTGGGGCAATAATATTAGATGAAGGGTGGACAAGAGATTTACTAGCTGACTGTAGGTTTACTCTATGAATTGAATGCACTAGCACTTTATTTTTTCTATTATAGTGTCCTACTGTATGATATTTTAGAATATATCCCCCTGTTTTGTGATGTAGGTTGTTGGTCAGGGATTCCAGCACATGTAATTTGGTAACAATAGAAACACCTCCAGGATAGTCGCCGTTCTTTTTAATGTTTGGTTTGTCTTTTTTTATATAAATTGTTTTAATATATATTCAATAAAGATAGATGCTGATTTTTCGTAGCAAAAAACTTTTTTTTTTTTTGTAATCTGTAGTAGCAGTACAACGACTGTTTGCAATAGACCTAAACTGATTAGCACGTATATTTTACAGGAACACAGGCATTGCAGATAGACAAAACCGTGAACTTAACCCTATTTATTAGATATAACAAAAATAAATAAATAGAAAGTCATTGCTGATCCTTCACCGCCGCAGAAAGTCATTGCTGATCCTTCATCGCCGCAGAAAGTCATTGCTGATCCTTCACCGCCGCAGAAAGTCATTGCTGATCCTTCATCGCCGCAGAAAGTCATTGCTGATAATTCACCGTCGCAGAAAGTCATTGCTGATCCTTCACCGCCGCAGAAAGTCATTGCTGATCCTTCACCGCCGCAGAAAGTCATTGCTGATCCTTCATCGCCGCAGAAAGTCATTGCTGATCCTTCACCGCCGCAGAAAGTCATTGCTGATCCTTCACCGCCGCAGAAAGTCATTGCTGATCCTTCACCGCCGCAGAAAGTCATTGCTGATCCTTCATCGCCGCAGAAAGTCATTGCTGATCCTTCACCGCCGCAGAAAGTCATTGCTGATCCTTCACCGCCGCAGAAAGTCATTGCTGATCCTTCACCGCCGCAGAAAGTCATTGCTGATCCTTCACCGCTGTGACTGGAATTACTTGAGTCTAATAATTTCCTCCTTACAAAGCTGCATAACTTTGTTAAAATCCAAGTGGAGATACTTCCTCCAAAATCTCCGATCTCTTCCATATATCTGTGCGGGGTAACATGGGCTTCCTATAGAACAAACAGAACAGGTAAATAGTGCCTCTATGGTCCTCAGTTCAGGACTGATATTAAAGTAAATTGAGCAGAGATTTAATCCCCCAGAACCCCCTGCACAAGGACTGTGAGTGTTGGACACTCTGGACATCTTCAAAGGGAAAGAACCAGGATCTATGATCAGAAATGACCAATGACCTTGCAGTGAGCACAGTAACCTCAATACACGATCCCATAGAAATCAATGAGGGGATGGTCAGAGCTCCCTGTACATGTCACAAAGCATGCTCACTACACTCCTCCACAAAATTAAGTAGATGATCACCACAGCTGCGCTCCTCCCTTCCTTGTATAGAACAGGCTCATATTATAATGGAATCCAATAGGCGATGGACACCACCTGCCTTCCTGGCCATATTATACCACCTGCAAAGGGATCACTCTCCCCTCTAGGCCAGCAGGTTATTGCCTACTGGAAAGCCTAGAACACTATAGATAGATAGATAGATAGATAGATAGATAGATAGGTGTATATATCTTACCAAATGGGAAAATGGCTGACATGTCCTATCAGGTAGAGCAGTGGAGCCTCCCATCTCCATCTCCGACACCTGATAATAGTTGTGCTGGTAAGCAAAGGACTGTCTAGGCTGAATACATTGTAACAACACATTGTAACCCACAGCTGTGAGAAGCCATGGTTGTAGACATTTATTGTTTTCATTTGCAGAAAGAGCACCACCTTTTCCTCAGTTTGGGGGCAGTATTGCAGCTCCGTTCCACTGAAAGTAATGGAACCAAGTTGTAAAACCACGTGCAGACAGGGGTGGCGCTGTTTGGAAGAAAGCGTCTGTTCTTCTGATCTTGGCTTATCCCTTTAGTTGTGGGGTTAGGATATAATGATGGTTTGATGTAGAGGACATACGGGTCGACTCTTGCAGTGTTACTTTAGAAGAGAGAAAGTCACTTACCAATCCCATGAAAGATACGTGCAATGGCTCTCCCAGAAAAGCGTTCCTCCTGGTGAATGGAGAGGAAATGGCGGACATCACTGCAGACCTGCGTCTTCCAATCTTCAACCTAACAAGACGGCAGAAACAAGGAGTCATGTACTAGTATTACTAGTGCCAGCCACACAACTACCAATATATACTTACAGATACCCACAAAAAAACAGAAGCTGCAGCAGCAACCCACAGGTGCAAGGGCTTACCGTATATACTCCTCCCAGCGTACACACGGTAAACACCTGCTCTGTAACATAGAAGATTGTCGGCAGAAAAAGACCACTGGCTCCATCTAGTCTGCCCTTTCTTATTATCTTAGGATAGATTTATGTTTATCCCAGGCGTGTTTAAATTCTGTTATTGTGGATTTACCAACCACCTCTGCTGGAAGTTTGTTCCAGCTATCTACTACTCTTTCAGTAAAATAATATTTTCTCACATTGCTTCTGATCTTTCCCCCAACTAACCTCTCACTGTCTCCTCTTGTTCTTGAGCTGTTTTTTTACTAAATACACTTCCCTCCTGAACCTTATTTAGTCCTGTAACATATATAAAGGTTTCCATCATGTCCTTCCTTTCCCTTCTTCCTCCTGTAACATATATAAAGGTTTCCATCATGTCCCCTTTCCCTTCTTCCTCCTGTAACATATATAAAGGTTTCCATCATGTCCTCCCTTTCCCTTCTTCCTCCTGTAACATATATAAAGGTTTCCATCATGTCCTCCCTTTCCCTTCTTCCTCCTGTAACATATATAAAGGTTTCCATCATGTCCCCCCTTTCCCTTCTTCCTCCTGTAACATATATAAAGGTTTCCATCATGTCCTCCCTTTCCCTTCTTCCTCCTGTAACATATATAAAGGTTTCCATCATGTCCCCTTTCCCTTCTTCCTCCTGTAACATATATAAAGGTTTCCATCATGTCCTCTCCTTTCCCTTCTTCCCCCTGTAACATATATAAAGGTTTCCATCATGTCCCCCCTTTCCCTTCTTCCTCCTGTAACATATATAAAGGTTTCCATCATGTCCCCTTTCCCTTCTTCCTCCTGTAACATATATAAAGGTTTCCATCATGTCCTCCCTTTCCCTTCTTCCTCCTGTAACATATATAAAGGTTTCCATCATGTCCTCCCTTTCCCTTCTTCCTCCTGTAACATATATAAAGGTTTCCATCATGTTCCCACCTTTCCCTTCTTCCTCCTGTAACATATATAAAGGTTTCCATCATGTCCCCCCTTTCCCTTCTTCCCCCAGACTATACAGATACAAATCTTTAAGTCTTTCCTGATATGGTTTATGCCTCACACCCTCCACCATTTTTGTAGCCGTCTTTGGACCCGTTCAATCTTATCAATGTCCTTTATTAGATGAGGTCTCCAGAACTGGACACAGTATCCAGATGTGGCCTCACCAGAGCTCTATACAGCGGGATCACAATCTCCCTCTTCCTACTGGTTATACCTCTAGCTATACACCCCAGCATACGATTATATATATATATACACAGCCCAGCATACGATTATATATATACAGCCGAGCATACCATTATATATATACCCCAGCATGTCATTTATATATATACATACAGCCCAGCATACGATTTGCTTTCCCCACTGCCTGGTTGCCCTGGTGACTCATTTTAAGGCTGTCAG
Source organism: Dendropsophus ebraccatus (assembly GCF_027789765.1). Classification (NCBI taxonomy): domain Eukaryota; kingdom Metazoa; phylum Chordata; class Amphibia; order Anura; family Hylidae; genus Dendropsophus; species Dendropsophus ebraccatus. Next base: position 101,661,605 of record NC_091464.1, on the reverse strand, counting down.
AAATCATTACCCCTAAATCCTTCTCTACTGAAGTCTTTTCCACCACAGTACTGCCGATGTGATACTCGGATAGAGGATTCCTCCTCCCCAAGTGCATTATTTTTCATTTGGAAACATTAAACTTCAATTTCCAATGTTTGGACACTTATCTAGCAAAGCTAAATCGTTTTCCATATTACTGACTCCTCCAGGAATATCAACCCTATTGCACACTTTTGTGTCGTCAGCAAACAGACAAACCTTACCCACTAATCCTTCTCCTATGTCACTATCCTTACCCACCAACCCTTCTCTTATGTCACTATCCTTACCCACCAACCCTTCTATGTCACTATCCTTACCCACCAACCCTTCTCCTATGTCACTATCCTTACCCACCAACCCTTCTCCTATGTCACCATCCTTACCCACCGACCCTTCTCCTAGGTCACTATCCTTACCCACCAACCCTTCTCCTATGTCACTATCCTTACCCACCAACCCTTCTCCTGTCACTATCCTTACCCACCAACCCTTCTCCTATGTCACTATTCTTACCCACCAACCCTTCTCCTATGTCACTATCCTTACCCACTAATCCTTCTCCTATGTCACTATCCTTACCCACCAACCCTTCTCCTGTCACTATCCTTACCCACCAACCCTTCTCCTATGTCGCTATCCTTACCTACCAACCCTTCTCCTATGTCACTATCCTTACCTACCAACCCTTCTCCTATGTCACCATCCTTACCCACCAACCCTTCTCCTAGGTCACTATCCTTACCCACCAACCCTTCTCCTATGTCACTATCCTTACCCACCAACCCTTCTCCTATGTCGCTATCCTTACCTACCAACCCTTCTCCTATGTCACTATCCTTACCCACCAACCCTTCTCCTATGTCACTATCCTTACCTACCAACCCTTCTCCTATGTCACTATCCTTACCTACCAACCCTTCTCCTATGTCACTATCCTTACCCACCAACCCTTCTCCTATGTCACTATCCTTACCTACCAACCCTCCTCCTATGTCACTATCCTTACCCACCAACCCTTCTCCTATGTCACTATCCTTACCCACCAACCCTCCTCCTATGTCACTATCCTTACCCACCAACCCTCCTCCTATGTCACTATCCTTACCTACCAACCCTTCTCTTGTCACTTACAAACATATAAAAAAGAATAGGACCCAGAACAGACCCTTTTGGCACACCACATGTAACCAGTCTCTGCTCGGAATATTCACCATTACCATCACCCTCTGATATCTCTCCTTTAGCCAACCACAAATCCACTGAACTATCCAGGGATTTAGTCCAATTTTCTCCAACTTCTCTATCAGCTCTTTATGGGGAACTGTATCTGAGGCTTTGCTGAAGTCCAGATAGGCGATATCCACAGCACCACCTTCATCCAGTACTTTTGTGGCATAATCAAAGAAATCAATGAGATTAGTCTGACATGATCGGCCCTCAGTAAAGCCATGCTGGTTTGGATCCATCAAATTGTTGATTCTTAGGTGATCCATTATCTTCTTTTTTAGAAGAGTTTCCATCATTTTCACTACTACAGATGTCAGGCTCACTGGCCTGTAGTTACTGGGCTCTTCTCTATTCCCCTTCTTGTGGATTGGTATAACATTGGCTGTTCTCCAATCATCGGGGACATCTCCTGTTAGCAGGGATTGGTTATACAGATCTGTCAGGGGGGCAGCAATCACAGATCTGAGTTAAGAACCCTGGGATGGATCCCATCTGGACCCATCGCCCCATTCAGCTTTAAACGGGCAAGTTCCTCTGCAACTTCAGCCTCTGAAAATACTGGAGCCGAACCCATATAGCTGGAGGCAATGCTGTGTCCAACCATCCTGTGATTGTGAAGGCCGCCTTCTGAAAACACTGAGCAGAAGTAACTATTCAAATAGTCAGCGACCGCCTTATCTCCATCAATAAACGTATTCTCCCCATTACTTATTTTAGTAATGCTGCAGCCATTCTTCTTCTTCTTCCTGTCACTTATATATCTGAAGGTTTTATTCCCCGCAGTAACAGATTTTGCCATTTCTTCTTCTTTTGAGGTTTTAGCAGCATTTATAATCTGCTTTGCCTCCTTCTGTATACTTTTATACGTCTCTCTGTCAGCTTCATTCCCAGTCTCTGTATACCTCCTATAGGATGATATGCCTCGTTCTGTATACTTTTATACGTCTCTATCAGCTACCCCCCCCCCCCCATCCGGCTCTGTATACCTCCTATAGGATGATAGGTCTCCTTCTGTATACTTTTATACGTCTCTCTGTCAGCTTCATTCCCAGTCTCTGTATACCTCCTACAGGATGATATGTCTCCTTCTGTATACTTTTATACGTCTCTCTGTCAGCCTCATTCCTAGTCTCTGTATACCTCCTATAGGATGATACGTCTCCTTTTGTATACTTTTATACGTCTCTCTGTCAGCCTCATTCCCAGTCTCCTTATACTTCCTATACGCTGCCTTTTTTCCTTTTACAATGGCCTTAACCTCTCTAGTAAACCATAATGGATTCTTCTTCCTTTTACTTTTGCTAACTTCTCGCACATGTAGTCTAGTTGCCTTTAATATGGCATTTTTTTTAAATTCTGCCCACTGAGTGCTCGCTCCCGATGTTTTATCCCACCCTCTTAATTCTTTATCTAAATACTCCCCCATTTTAAAAATGGGGATATTAAAAAATGAGAATCTTAGCAAACTATTTGATCAGAGTGTACCATGTCGCCAATGTTAAGGCGTCCTCGAGACATGGACCCTACTCTAGTATTTTCACACTAGCAATGGCCTCTCCTGGGCGGAAGCAGCTACAACTGGGCAGATAGGGGCCAAATGATCCCTTTTATAGAACCCTTGGGACATGGGTGGAGTGCAAGCCAACAGGAGGTAGCCACACCCCTCTAGATACAACGGGAGGTAGCCACACACCCCACATGAAACAGGTGGTAGCCACACCCCCCACATATAACAGGAGGTAGCCACACACCCCACATATAACAGGAGGTAGCCACACACCCCACATTCAACAGAAAAAAGGGGGGTGTTTACCATGTGTACGCTGAGAGGAGTATATACGGTAAGCCCTTGCATCTCTGGGTTGCTGATGCACCTTCTGTTTTTTTTTGTCTGTACTCAAGCCATGAGCAGCGTGCAACCTGCAGTGTAAATAGAGTCATAGATGTGCGGCCAATTTTCCCTTTTTTCTGTTGAATGTGGGGTGTGTGGCTACCTCCTGGTGAATGTGGGGGGGGTGGCTACCTCCTGGTGAATGTGGGGTGTGTGGCTACCTCCTGTTATATGTGTGGGGGTGTGTGGCTACCTCCTGGTGAATGTGGGGGGTGTCGCTACCTCCTGTTATATGTGTGTGTGGGGGGGTGTGGCTACCTCCTGGTGAATGTGGGGGTGTGTGGCTACCTCCTGGTGAATGTGGGGGGTGTGGCTACCTCCTGTTATATGTGTGTGTGGGGGGGTGTGGCTACCTCCTGGTGAATGTGGGGGGTGTGGCTACCTCCTGGTGAATGTGGGGGGTGTGGCTACCTCCTGTTATATGTGGGGTGTGTGGCTACCTCCTGGTGAATGTGGGGTGTGTGGCTACCTCCTGGTGAATGTGGGGTGTGTGGCTACCTCCTGGTGAATGTGGGGTGTGTGGCTACCTCCTGGTGAATGCGGGGTGTGTGGCTACCTCCTGTTATATGTGGGGGGTGTGTGGCTACCTCCTGGTGAATGTGGGGTGTGTGGCTACCTCCTGGTGAATATAGGGGGTTTGGCTACCTCCTGTTATATGTGTGGGGGTGTGTGGCTACCTCCTGGTGAATGTAGGGGGTTTGGATACCTCCTGTTATATATGGGGTGTGTGGCTACCTCCTGTTATATGTTGGGGGTGTGGCTACCTCCTGTTATATGTGGGGGGGGTGGCTACCTCCTGTTATGTGGGGGTGTGTGTGGCTACCTACTGTTATATGTGGGTGGGGGTGTGGCTACCTCCTGTTATGTGTGTGTGTGGGGGGGTGGCTACCTACTGTTATATGTGGGGGTGTGTGGCTACCTCCTGTTATGTGGGGGTGTGTGTGGCTACCTACTGTCATATGTGTGTGGGGGTGTGGCTACCTCCTGTTATATGTTGGGGGTGTGGCTACCTCCTGGTGAATGTGGGGTGTGTGGCTACCTCCTGTTATAACAGGAGGTAGCCACACACACCCACATATAACAGGAGGTAGCCACACACACCCACATATATGTGTGGGGGTGTGTGGCTACCTCCTGGTGAATATAGGGGGTTTGGCTACCTCCTGTTATATGTGTGGGGGTGTGTGGCTACCTCCTGGTGAATGTGGGGTGTGTGGCTACCTCCTGTTATATGTGTGTGTGTGGGGGGGGGGCTACCTCCTGTTATATGTTGGGGGTGTGGCTACCTACTGTTATGTGTGTGGGGGTGTGGCTACCTCCTGTTATATGTGTGTGGGGGGGTGGCTACCTCCTGTTATATGTGGGGTGTGTGGCTACCTCCTGGTGAATGTGGGGTGTGTGGCTACCTCATGTTATGTGGGGTGTGTGGCTACCTCCTGTTATGTGTGGGGGGGGTGTGTGGCTACCTCCTGTTATATGTGTGTGGGGGTGTGGCTACCTCCTGGTGAATGTGGGGGGTGTGGCTACCTCCTGTTATATGTGGGGTGTGTGGCTACCTCCTGGTGAATGTGGGGTGTGTGGCTACCTCCTGTTATATGTGGGGTGTGTGGCTACCTCCTGGTGAATGTGGGGTGTGTGGCTACCTCCTGTTATATGTGGGGTGTGTGGCTACCTCCTGTTATATGTGGGGTGTGTGGCTACCTCCTGGTGAATGTGGGGTGTGTGGCTACCTCCTGGTGAATGTGGGGTGTGTGGCTACCTCCTGGTGAATGTGGGGTGTGTGGCTACCTCCTGGTGAATGTGGGGTGTGTGGCTACCTCCTGGTGAATGTGGGGTGTGTGGCTACCTCCTGGTGAATGTGGGGTGTGTGGCTACCTCCTGGTGAATGTGGGGTGTGTGGCTACCTCCTGTTATATGTGTGTGGGGGTGTGGCTACCTCCTGTTATATGTGTGTGGGGGTGTGGCTACCTCCTGTTATATGTGTGTGGGGGTGTGGCTACCTCCTGTTATATGTGTGTGGGGGTGTGGCTACCTCCTGGTGAATGTGGGGGGTTTGGCTACCTCCTGTTATATGTGGGGTGTGTGGCTACCTCCTGGTGAATGTGGGGTGTGTGGCTACCTCCTGTTATATGTGGGGTGTGTGGCTACCTCCTGTTATATGTGGGGTGTGTGGCTACCTCCTGGTGAATGTGGGGTGTGTGGCTACCTCCTGGTGAATGTGGGGGGTTTGGCTACCTCCTGGTGAATGTGGGGTGTGTGGCTACCTCCTGGTGAATGTGGGGGGTTTGGCTACCTCCTGGTGAATGTGGGGGGTGTGGCTACCTCCTGGTGAATGTGGGGGGTTTGGCTACCTCCTGGTGAATGTGGGGTGTGTGGCTACCTCCTGGTGAATGTGGGGTGTGTGGCTACCTCCTGTTATATGTGGGGTGTGTGGCTACCTCCTGTTATATGTGGGGTGTGTGGCTACCTCCTGGTGAATGTGGGGTGTGTGGCTACCTCCTGTTATATGTGGGGTGTGTGGATACCTCCTGGTGAATGTGGGGTGTGTGGCTACCTCCTGTTATATGTGTGTGGGGGTGTGGCTACCTCCTGGTGAATGTGGGGGTGTGGCTACCTCCTGTTATATGTGGGGTGTGTGGCTACCTCCTGTTATATGTGGGGGGTGTGGCTACCTCCTGTTATATGTGGGGGGTGTGGCTACCTCCTGTTATATGTGGGGGTGTGGCTACCTCCTGTTATATGTGGGGGGTGTGGCTACCTCCTGTTATATGTGGGGGGTGTGGCTACCTCCTGTTGGCCTGCACTCCACATGTCCCAAGGCTGCTATAAAAGATCATTTGGCTCCTATCTGCCCAGTTGTAGCTTATTCAGCCCAGGAGAGGCCATTGCTAGTGAGTAGGGACCATGTCTCTGAGGACGCCTTAACGTTGGCGACATGGTACACTCTGATCAAATAGTTTGATCCAAAAAGAAATGCAAGTTACAGTTAATATAAAACTAAAATGAAAATCAAAACAAAAAAAAAGTAAATTTGAAAAAAAAAAAAAAAAAAATTATTTTCTTTTTGTTTTGACTTTCATTTTCGTTTTATATTAACTGTAACTTGCATTTCTTTTGCCAAACAAAATGTGGTCTAGTCACACACAATGCTGACTCCTGGCCATGTTCTAGGTGTGTATCAGTACCAAGCTCTGGCCCCGGTGTTCTGTGTGGAGCATTTCCTCCCCTCTGTTCCTTGTCCCTCCCCGTTTTATTTCCATTTAGAATGTTTGTATAAATAGAAGTGTATAGAGTATGTACAATATGCCATGACTAAGGATTTTTTCCGAAACGCGTTGGCGTTCTCTGTACTGCTGTACAATTATTTTACATGCTGAAATCAAGGAAACAGATTTTAATCATCCGGAGCTGGAGACTACCTTTGTATATTAACAAGGAGTAGCAAGGAGTAATAATAGAGCAAGGAGGCGGCTATCGGGCATTCATTGTGTCCCATTCCTGCTCAGGGCATACAGAGAAACTGCAGCAACCCCCCCCAAGCCACCATTGACATCACTCCATTATGGTGCGTTTACACAGACAGATTTATCTGACAGATTTTTGAAGCCAAAATCAGGAACAGACTATAAACTGGGAACAGGTCATAATGGAAAGACTGGGATCTCTCCTCTTTCCAAATCCATTCCTGGCTTTGGCTTCCGAAATCTGTCAGATAAATCTGTCTGTGCAAACACACCATTATACTGAGAGATAATCCCAATTCAGCTAATTATCGCTCCGTGTAATGGTGCGTTTAGACAGACAAATTTATCTGACAGATCTTTGAAGCCAAAGCCAGGAACAGACTATAAACAGGGATCAGGTCTTAAAGGAAAGACTGGGATTTCTCCTCTTTTCAAATCCATTCCTGGCTTTGGCTTCTAAAATCTGTCAGATAAATCTGTCTGTGTAAACGCACCATAATAGAGACAACCATCCGCTGAAGGCAGCCTATCCGCATTGGACGAGGTAGCTATTTGAGTTGTATTTACTTGTAATTATTATGTGCTACATGGACATTTGTGTTCAGTGTTACGCAAGGAAGGTTGGGGGGGGGGGGGGGGAGGGGGTAAGGGAGGAGAAGGGAGGGTATATGCCATCCCCGGTTTTCTATGAATTAAAAAGTTTTTTTTTTTTTTTAAAAGTCGATTAACTTCTTCCCGCATCAGCACGTCACGTACGCTATCCTAATCAAGACTGACAGCTGCATTAAATGTATTATGTCCCTCTTTCCCTGGCGTCTACTGGGGGGGGGGGGGGGAAATCTGGATAACCCCTTTAAGTATACTGCAGTGATCTCTATCGGAGATCACTGTGGTAATACTAAAAGTCCTCCAGGGGGGACTGTATACTGTAAAACGAAAGAAAAAAAAAAAGGTTTTTATCAATAAAAAATCCCATCCCCTAACAAAAGTGTAAAATCCGCCAAAGTGCAAAATTGAGGATTTCTTGTCACATCAAATCCCAAAAAATTGTAATAAAAAAGTGATCAAAAAGTTGCATATACACAGTCAAGGTTCTGATAGAAAGTATAGATCATAGTGCAAAAAATTACCTCTCACACAGCCACATAGAGCAAAGGATAACAGCGATATACAGGGGGAATAGAGCACAGGATAACAGCGTTATATGGAGGGGAATAGAGCACAGGATAACAGTGTTATACAGAGGGAATAGAGCAAAGGATAACAGCGTTATACAGAGGGAATAGAGCACAGGATAACAGCGTTATACAGGGGGAATAGAGCACAGGATAACAGCGTTATAAGGAGGGGAATAGAGCACAGGATAACAGTGTTATAAGGAGGGGAGTAGAGCACAGGATAACAGTGTTATATGGAGGGAATAGAGCAGAGGATAACAGTGTTATATGGAGGGAATAGAGCAAAGGATAACAGCGTTATACAGGGGGAATAGAGCACAGGATAACAGCGTTATACAGGGGGAATAGAGCAAAGGATAACAGCGTTATACAGGGGGAATAGAGCACAGGATAACAGCGTTATACAGAGGGAATAGAGCAAAGGATAACAGCGTTATACAGAGGGAATAGAGCACAGGATAACAGCGTTATACAGAGGAAATAGAGCAAAGGATAACAGTGTTATACAGGGGGAATAGAGCAAAGGATAACAGCGTTATACAGAGGGAATAGAGCACAGGATAACAGCGTTATACAGAGGGAATAGAGCACAGGATAACAGCGTTATATAGAGGGGAATAGAGCAAAGGATAACAGTGTTATACAGGGGGAATAGAGCACAGGATAACAGCATTATACAGAGGGAATAGAGCACAGGATAACAGTGTTATACAGGGGGAATAGAGCACAGGATAACAGCGTTATACAGAGGGAATAGAGCACAGGATAACAGTGTTATACAGAGGGAATAGAGCAAAAGATAACAGCGTTATACAGAGGGAATAGAGCACAGGATAACTGTTATACAGGGGGAATAGAGCAAAGGATAACAGCGTTATACAGAGGGGAATAGAGCACAGGATAACTGTTATACAGGGGGAATAGAGCAAAGGATAACAGCGTTATAAGGAGGGAATAGAGCACAGGATAACAGCGTTATACAGAGGGAATAGAGCACAGGATAACAGCGTTATAAGGAGGGAATAGAGCACAGGATAACAGCGTTATAAGGAGGGAATAATGCAATTTTAAACACTTAAATTTTTTTTTTTTAAAGCAGTCAGATAAAATAAACGTTATATAAATTACACATCATTGTAATCGCACTTACTTGAGGAACATATACATAACATGTCAGTTTTACTATAGAACTAATGGCGTAAATAAATTCCTTTTTTTTTTCTTAATTTCACTGGCCAAAAATTTTTTATTCAGTCCATAGGCAGCACAGCATCCCACTCTAATACATTTTGTTATTGATGCAAACTAAACACCCTATGGTGTGGTCTCTGGGGTCTTTTATGGAGCTCACTTTATTGTTAATTACATTAATTGTTTAATCTATGTTGTTCCTTCTGCCTGGCAGGATGAGGAAACTGAGTTAACCCATTGTGTACCTGTGCTGCCCATGGTAAAAACACATTTCGGGAAGTAAATTTTGACTACATACAGTATCTATATCCATAATACATAGTGTCCATATATACCAGTCATGTCAAACTCTGGTCCGCGGGCCAAATCTGGCCCATGGTGCCATTATTTTTGGCCCGCCAGGCAATTCAAAGTTTTAATTACATCTGGCCCGCCATGGCTACTATATGAGACTATGGGGGAGGTCTGGCTACTATATAAGAGACTATGGGGGAGGTCTGGCTACTATATAAGAGACTATGGGGGAGGTCTGGCTACTATATAAGAGACTATGGGGAGGTCTGGCTACTATATAAGAGACTATGGGGGAGGTCTGGCTACTATATAAGACTATGGGGGAGGGCTGGCTACTATATAAGAGACTATAGGGAGGGCTGGCTACTATATAAGAGACTATGGGGGAGGTCTGGCTACTATATAAGAGACTATGGGGAGGGCTGGCTACTATATAAGAGACTATGGGGAGGGCTGACTACTATATTTGAGACTATGGGGAGGGCTGACTACTATATAAGACTATGGGGAGGGCTGACTACTATATTTGAGACTATGGGGAGGGATGACTACTATATAAGAGACTATGGGGGAGGGCTGGCTACTGTATAAGAGACTATGGGGGAGGGCTGGCTACTATATAAGAGACTATGGGGGAGGTCTGGCTACTATATAAGAGACTATGGGGAGGTCTGGCTACTATATAAGAGACTATTGGGGAGGTCTGGCTACTATATAAGACTATGGGGGAGGTATGGCTACTATATAAGACTATGGGGAGGTCTGGCTACTATTTAAGACTATGGGGGAGGACTGGCTACTATATATGAGACTATGGGGGAGGACTGGCTACTATATATGAGACTATGGGGAGGGCTGGCTACTATATAAGAGACTATGGGGAGGGCTGGCTACTATATAAGAGACTATGGGGAGGGCCGGCTACTATATAAGAGACTATGGGGAGGGCTGGCTACTATATAAGAGACTATGGGGAGGGCTGGCTACTATGTAAGAGACTATGGGGAGGGCTGGCTACTATATGGGAAACTTAGGGGGCTGGCTACTATTTAGGCAGTATTGGAAAGGCTGGGAAATTTTTTGGGGGGATTGGCTATTATATGGGTTGGGGTTTAATCATGACATAGCAATTTATCATGTCATTTACCATACACAGGGCTGGGAGACGCACGCTGCTCTGACAGAACCAGCACCATGGTATTCGCGCTTCAACAATTACACAGGTCAACAGCATTTTTGGGGCCAAAGATATTTCAACGAATTTAGGGTAACTTTGGGGTGCTGATTCTGAATATGTCATCAGTTTTGCCAGATTGGCTCAAGTTTTTGAGAATTTTCGTGAAATGTGTAAAAAAAAAAAAAGACGTAATTTGCTACACGCGCATTAACTTTATTGCTATTGTCATGAATACAATAAATTTTACAAAGTAAATGTTGATTTTAGTTTATTTTAACTAGTTTTAGAAAGTAATCTTCAAAAATGAACAAGACATGAAAAAAACTTGAGCCAATCTGGCAAAACTGATAGCATATTCAGAATCCGCACCCCAAAAATACCCCAAAATCATAAAAATATTTTGGACACCAGTAATTTTTTTTTTTTTTTTGTTGACCTGTGTTATCAAGGTTGGCCTGCTGTGTATTTGAGTTTGACACCCCTGATATATACAGTATCTATATACAATACAATATAATAATACATAGTGTTCATATATGCAGTATCTATACCCAGAATATACATAGTGCCCATATATACACACTATCTATCTCTCTACACCAGTAAATGAGAGTCCTATGTTAACACTGAGCAACTGGGGTGGAACGCTCTGCCACGGAATCCCGCCTGCTTCAGTGTCAGACGGCATCTCTACGGGAGGGCTCATGGACGGCATCTCTACGGGAGGGCTCATGGACGGCATCTCTACGGGAGGGCTCATGGACGGCATCTCTACGGGAGGGCTCATGGACGGCATCTCTACGGGAGGGCTCATGGACGGCATCTCTACGGGAGGGCTCATGGACGGCATCTCTACGGGAGGGCTCATAGACGGCATCTCTACGGGAGGGCTCATGGACGGCATCTCTACGGGAGGGCTCATGGACGGCATCTCTCTACGGGAGGGCTCATGGACGGCATCTCTACGGGAGGGCTCATGGACGGCATCTCTACGGGAGGGCTCATGGACGGCATCTCTACGGGAGGGCTCATGGACGGCATCTCTACGGGAGGGCTCATGGACGGCATCTCTACGGGAGGGCTCATGGACGGCATCTCTACGGGAGGGCTCATGGACGGCATCTCTACGGGAGGGCTCATGGACGGCATCTCTACGGGAGGGCTCATGGACGGCATCTCTACGGGAGGGCTCATGGACGGCATCTCTACGGGAGGGCTCATGGACGGCATCTCTACGGGAGGGCTCATAGACGGCATCTCTACGGGAGGGCTCATGCGCCTCCGTCTGACATGTCAATTCTTTGAGCAGATAGCAGAGGCGCATGAGCCCTCCCATAGAGATGTCGTCTGACACTGAAGCAGGCGGGATTCCGTGGCAGAGCACTCCGCCCCAGTTGCTCAGTGTAAACATACTCTAACTTTGTATCCTATAGTCGGAAACGTGTTTCAGATGAATGAAACATTGGGGGAGATTTATCAAACTGGTATAAAGTAGAATGGTCTCAGTTGCCCCTAGCAACCAATAAGATTCCACTTTTCATTCCTCAGATTCTTTGAAAAATGAAAGATAGAATCTGATTGGTTGCTAGGGGCAACTGAGACCATTCTACTTTATACCAGTTTGATAAATCTCCCCCCTAATTGGTTTCTTTGTGGCATGTACTGGTGCTACAAGGTATAAATCACAGTCTAGGATTCATTTCTGTACGCGAAAAATGAGCACACCATTGTTTTTCTTGTGCAATTCTGTGTTTGATGTGTGACATGATCCCCTTCCCAGAGACGCGCGGCTCCGGCCAACAGCGACACATATCAATGCACGCTCGACGCCTGATTATCTTAGGTCTGGACCTTAAAGGGGGTATCCGGGATTTTTCAATAAACTAGCATTGCACTGACCTCTGTGAGTATTTTCTACATACACTTCTATTTTTTATTTAGAGCGCTTACTGTGTTCTCAGGCTCAGTCACATGACTGCTCTGCCTTTGTTTTCTTTACTTCCTGTGATGTCATGTTCCCTTTCTGTTTCCTGTTCCTGTCAGTGAGGGATCAGTGAGTCATCAGGTAGGTGGGGCTTCGCATCCACATTTCTTTAGCCCCACCCTTGTAGGAGGAGCTAACAGCTGAACCAAGTTGAAACTGCAGCAGTAATGGCAGCATGACATGGAGGAGACCAGGAGTTTAGCCATGTTGTTGTGGGGGTCACAGAGGTTAGCCATGTTGTTGTGGGGGTCACAGAGGTTAGCCATGTTGTTGTGGGGGTCACAGAGGTTAGCCATGTTGTTGTGGGGGTCACAAAGGTTAGCCATGTTGTTGTGGGGGTCACAGAGGTTAGCCATGTTGTTGTGGGGGTCACAGAGGTTAGCCATGTTGTTGTGGGGGTCACAGAGGTTAGCCATGTTGTTGTGGGGGTCACAGAGGTTAGCCATGTTGTTGTGGGGGTCACAGAGGTTAGCCTTGTTGTTGTGGGGGGCACAGAGGTTAGCCATGTTGTTGTGGGGGGCACAGAGGTTAGCCTTGTTGTTGTGGGGGGCACAGAGGTTAGCCATGTTGTTGTGGGGGGCACAGAGGTTAGCCATGTTGTTGTGGGGGGCACAGAGGTTAGCCTTGTTGTTGTGGGGGGCACAGAGGTTAGCCTAGTTGTTTTGTAATGTTGGGGTCCTGGCATAACAGCTGCATGTATGTCCCACAATGTCTGCATGGATTTTATCACACAATCTCTGTACAGCGCTGCAGAATAGGTTGGAGCTATATAAATAAACTATGGGGGTGATTCTATTAAAGCTTGTGCAGAGGAGCAGGGAAACGGTAAGATTGTAGGTTTTATTTTCAGAGGCCTTTTTAAAAATGAAAGCAGCGATCTGATCTGATCTCCTCTGCACAGGCTGTGATAAATCTCGCCCTATCTTAGTATCATTGTACAGTGTGAGGGCGGAGAGATACTTCACCTCATGTCAGTCACCATTCTACCTATCGCTGAGGCTCCTCCCTGTAGGATGGCTACTGCAGTGTATATGTAACACAGGACTACAACTCCTAACATGCACATGTGTGCTGGGCCTTGTAGTCCTACAACTGATAAAATCTGGTTTGTTGGATAATATAAATAATTGGCCGACACTGAGCCCCAATGCAGCTCAAACACACTTATTGTAACACAGACACTTCCTGCCTATAGAGGAGGCGGAGCTAGATTCAGACACGAGGGGGTGGAGCTTGCAGAGCTGTGATGTCACTGCTGACCCATGTGACCTGGAAGTTCTTTATGTAAACAATTCCAAAAAGCAGCAACAGAGGTGAAAATAGGTTAGAGGAAACAACTAAGGGAAAGGACAGATTACAAATTATTCCCATTTCCAATAAGAAAAAAAATGTTGGACAACCTCTTTAACCCTTTGAGGACCAGGCCCAAAATGACCCAGTGGACCGCACAAATTTTGATCTTTGCGCTTTCGTTTTCCCTCCTCCCCTTCCAAGAGCTCCAGCACTTTCAGTTTTCTATCTACACGGCCATGTTGTTTGTTACAGGAATAGTTGTACTGTGTAATGGCGTCTTTTATTTTACCATAACATGTATGATGGAACCCCAAATATATTATGTATGATGGAACCCCAAAGATATTATGTATGATGGAACCCCCCAAAGATATTATGTATGATGGAACCCCCCAAATATATCATGTATGATGGAACCCCCCAAATATATCATGTATGATGGAACCCCCAATATATTATGTATGATGGAACCCCAAATATATTATGTATGATGGAACCCCAAATATATTATGTATGATGGAACCCCAAATATATTATGTATGATGGAACCCCAAAGTTATTATTTATGAAGATATAAATAGGTGAAATCGTAAATAAGAATGCAATATGGTAACGTTTGGGGGGTTCCTGTGTCTACGTAATGCACTATATGGTAAAAGCGACATGACACTATTATTCTATAGGTCAGTCTGAACACAACCATATGCAGGTTACACAGATTCTCTAATGTTATATTTTTAATGAAATCCTTTTTTTGGCAATTAAATATTAATAAAATGGGCCTATTGTGACGCTTATAACGGTTTTATTTTTTCACCTACGGGGCTTATGGGGTGTTATTTTTTCCGCCGTGATCTCTAGTTTTTATTAATACCATATTTGTGAAGATCGGACGTTTTGATCACTTTTTATTAATTTTTTTTTTATATATAATGTAACATAAAATGGGTAATCCGCGCACTTTTTCCCCTCTTTTCGTGTACGCCGTTCACAATGACGCTTGTTATATTTTAATAGATTGGACAATTACGCATGCTACGGTATATTATATGTTTATTTATTTTTATATGTTTTATTTATATAGTGGGAAAGCGGGGTGATTTAAAGCTTTTATTGGGGGAGGGGTTTTGGGGTAGTGTGTTAGTGGCGATCGGTAAGTGACAGGGGACTCCCCTTGTAACCTACACTTAAACGCTGCGGCGCGATCGTGGCGTTTAAGGAGTTAATGTCACGCTGCAGCGAGTCATTAACTGTGAAGTGCCGGCTGCTGATTGCAGCCGGCCCCCACCTGCTATGAAGCACGCTGCTAATTTGTACCTTAAATCCCAGCATATCCTGAGGTCTGCAGACTGCAGTAAATGCTGGGACTTGTAGTGTTTGCAGCTGTTGTACTTGGAGGGTCCTGGGTGCATTATACACTGGATGCTGTGTGGGGGATCAGAGTATATAGCTCAGAGTGTAGAAGTGATCCCAGAACAGCCCTAATAGGGGATATAACCAATGGCACTTAGAAAAACAACCATGGTGCAGGGAGGAGGGGGGCACAGTTATTTGCAAAAAAGGCATAAACTTACAGCATCGGGGGGGGGGGGGGGGGGGGGCTCTGTGCTTTCTTTTAGGGCCCTATTCCGCGGGACAATTATCGTTGAGCTTTTATCGTTAAATCGTTCGAATCTAACCGATAATCGTTCGGTTGAATAGCAGTTATTAACGACCGAATGAGAAATCGTTGATAGTTTAAAAAGACCTGGACCGATTTTTATCGTTGCTCGTTTGCAAATCGTTCGCATTGAATAAGAGGTCGTTCAGTCGTTTGCAGTAGTGAAGAATGCAATAGCGGCGACAAGACGACCGAAAGAACAATCATAAGTAACAATTATCGTTCCATGTAAATGGGTGAACAATTTCAGGTCTTTCGCAAAAGCGGTCGTTTGGATTGTTTATCGTTAACGATTATACGAACGATAAATCGTCCCGTGGAATAGGGCCCTTACACAGTCCACCCTCAGCTGAACAGGCTGCACAAGTGATAATGTCTGCCTCTGCATTTAGCTATGGTGTCCTTTATCCGCCTCTGCATTTAGCTATGGTGCCCTTTATCCAACAAGACAGATGCTTTTGAGGCTGCTTTGCCCTTGTTAGGGCTTTGAAATTGGAAAAAAAAAAAAAAAAAAAAAAAAGAATCTGAAGCTCTGAACTCACTGGAACAATCTAGGTAAGGACTGCTCTTTTGACGTCCAACAGATGCAACTTTTCTTGCTCTGCCCTTTGAGGATTTTTGCATAGTGAAGATAAGATGACCTCTTGATTGATATTGTCCACTGACTTGACTTGGGTAGGAAGCCTGGCCTGAAGGCTCTTTGTAAGAGAGCCTGAATCTCCCCGACCCTTTTGGCTGAGACAATTGCCACCAGCAATAAGGTCTTGAATGACACAAACTTCATTAAAGCTTCTTGCAAATGTTCAAAAGCAGAAGATGATAGAGCCTCTAATACTAGAGCTAAGAGCCCTTTTACACCAACAGATTATCTGACAATTTTTTTTTTTTTTTTTAAATCTGTTAGATATGGTTGGTGTAATAGGTCCCTATTTCCCAAGCAGCTACTAGACTCTTCACAGATACTTGATGGCCTTAAAGAATCTGCCCTCAAGAAGATAATTGATAGCAGAGAAGTGCACTTTGAGAGTGTTAACTTCAACCCTTTAACGTAGCCTATTTGCAAGAACTCGAGAACGTCTGGAAGATCAGAGTCAGGGATGTCGTGCTCAGTACACAAAGACTTGAGGATCTTGGAAATCCGGTCATAGACCTTAATAGTGGCAGGTTTTCAAGATGATTCCAGGATATCAATCACATCACTTGCAAAACCTCCTTGCATTGAAGATGTCCTGTCAGACTCCAATCCGTGAGATGTAGATGCTGAAGAGCTAGATGGAGCAGACCATTCAGGGACAGAAGAGGAATCTCCTTGTAAGAGCCCCTCGATAGCTCTAATAGGTCTAAAGGGAATTATCGCCACAGCTCTGGCTCGGTCCTCCTGTATTTTCCTAAGCATGTTGGGAGTGGAAGAGAGGGAAAAACATAAAATCAGATGGAAGTCTGTCTGCTGAAAAGCAGGTGGATCCAGCACTTGTCCAGTGAAAAAGATGAACTGTTAAAACCTATATCTTTATTCCATGTTCAGGTTAAAATTAGGACCCATGTAGAAGGGTGCTATCGGCAAGACGACGCGTTTCGCGCATGCGCGCTTAATCATGTCTTGAATGATTCTGCATGAAGACTCTATTCCGCCTGGAGCACTTTATGCCTGCTCAGCCAGTCCGCAGTCACATTCAGATCCCCCTTGATGTGAATCACTTTTAGATCCAAGAGATGTTCCTCTGCCCTAGACATAAGTTGATGGTACTCTTCCATTAGCGCAGGAGACCTGGTTCCTCCCTATTTGTTCAAGTAGACCACTGTGGCTAGGTTGTCAGACTGGATCAGGATATTCTTCTAAAGGACCAGGGACGAAAAGCGGCAAAGATCCAGATAAACTGCTCTCAACTCCCTTAGGGTGGATGAACTCAGGCCCTCCTGGACGGACCATCTCTGCTGAACCCACTGGGTCTCCACATGAGCATCCCAGCCTGATTTGGAAACATCTGTCGTGACGACAAGTTGATGAGCACCAGACGACATCCTGCAACTGATTCTGTCCTCTCGCAACTGCCACGGTAGATCTCTCCTGCACCGACTGGAGAGGGACAGGGAATGGTCCAGTCCTGACTGGAGGCGGTTCCACTGAGGGAATACTTCGGACTGGTGTGATGTGTTACCTGGCCCATGCCACTGCTTCCAGAAAGGCAGTCATCAGCCCTAAGAATCTTATTCCCGTCCTGATAGAATTCTGGGTTCTGGATAGAAGAGACTGGACCACTGAAGATAATTTTTTCACACTCTCCTCTGTCAGAAAGTCTCATTGCTGAAGAGTCGATGATGAACCCCAGGAACTTTGAAGGAACCAGGTTAGATTTTTGCTCAGTGATGATGAACCTGTGGCTCTGAAGAATATCTACTGTGGCCTGGACGTGGAGAAGCAGCATTTCCTGAGAAGATGCTTTGATGAACCGGTTGTCCAGGTATGGTACCACAAATATACCCTGTAATCTGAGGGTTGCTGCTAACACCACAATCAATTTTCGTGAATACCCTTGGTGCAGTAGAGAGACCAAAGGGCAGACACATTAACTGCAGATGGGAGATGATATTCCCCTGAGAGATTGCCACTCTGAGAAACCTGCAGTGAGATCTCAATATTGGTATGTGCAAATACGCATCTTTCAAATCCACAGTGGCTGCAAAATCATCTTTCTGAATGATTGTCATGACAGACCTGATGTTCTCCATCTTGAAATGCCTGCAGTGGATTAATTTGTTCAGGAAGACAGATCACTAAGCGCCAACTTCCTTCCTTCTTCGGAACGGCAAAAATCCTGGCGTACACGCCAGTACCCCTCTGGTGGAGAGGAACTTGTTCCAACCCACCCTTATCTATAAACTCCTGCAAGAAGTCTAGAAGATGAGGCTTTTCTGCATTGAGAAAAACAAGGTCGGAGGGGAGGGCGAGCAAACTCTATAGCGTATCCCCTTGTGATGACCAATCTGACCCAGCTGTCTATGGTGGGATTGAGCAAAGCATGGGCAAAGACTGAGAGCCTGGCCCCTACTGGGTCACTCATAGGCCTGGCGTCATGCCTTCTGATCCTGAGAATTGCTTCTTCTTGAAGCTCAGGGCATTAGTGTCTCCTTTAGGCTTGTAACCACCTTGATTTCTTTGTGGCCAGGTTCTTCTACTTGCTGGTGACCTGCAGGTCTGTCTGCGAAAGGGCTAAAATCTCTAAGGAGGTTTGGAGGACTGAGGAAAGGCTGAACCTTTAGTTTTACTAATAGAGTCCAAGATTTTGTCCAGCTGAGGCCCAAACGTACCCTCTGGAGGAGATATCGCAAGACCTTTCCTTGATCCAGACAGCTCTCCCTACAGTGGTAGACATGGCCATGGTCTTGGAACTGAATTTAGGAGAGTCCAGAGGAAAATCTGCAAGAAAATCTTTTGAGAGAGTCTTTTTAATGTCTGGGATGTCTTTCAAGAGATCCTCTCTTGATACCCCCGCAGCAATTTCCTTAGCCAGTTGACTGATCCAAACTCTTAAAAGCTCTCACCACTGGAACAGAAGCTGTGGCAGCTTTGACATTCAATACTGCCATGGAATAGATGTGCTTCAAAGATGTTTCAACTCTTCTGTCTAGTGGTTCTTTCAGAAGGGAGGTCATGGGGAAAACTGATTTTTTACATAAGCGCATCACTGCTAAGTCCACTTTAGAGGGGTTTTCCCATGCAGCAGAACACTTGGGGTCAAGTTTGTTGTTAACAGCCTTAAAGCGAGCACTTGCTTCTGACTTCTCTTAAAAGAATTCATGGAGATCTATTGAGCTAAGCCAGAAAAGATCATGTGACAGCAGAACACGATGAGGTGTATTAGGGAAATAAAAAAAGAGCTTCTTTTTAGGTAGCCTACTAGAGTGGGGTTCACCTTCAATAGTATTTTTCACCGACTCTAAAAAAAGATGCCGCCAGCTCTTTAATAAACAGAAAAAAATCCTCTGGAGCGCTCCAGAATCTGAGGAGGAGACCACTTCTCCCTCAGACAGCACCATCAAGTCTGAATCTTTCTCTGAAGTCTGAAGGCTTTTTCTCTTTAACATTTCTTTGCAGACTTTGTAGACACTTCTTTAATCACATCAGAAAGCTTAGACTTGAACCAGCCAAAAAAGTTCTGAGCCTCAGTTAGAAGCTGGAACCTTCTCTAGGGATGGCACAGACACCACAGATATGGGAGGAGGATACATCTGGCAGTGGTTGGTCACAATTGGAGCACATTCTGTGCTTAGACTTGCTCCTTCTCTTGGCTGATTCCCGGAAGACATCTGCTAATAGAGAGACAGAGACAAGGAATGCAGCATGATATTCAAATAAACAAGTTGCAGACAGAACCACTGCGCCTCCCGGTCACAAAGCAACTGCTGGGACACCTCTACTGAACAGGTAGCACTGACAGGAGAACAGGGGATGACAGGCTCTCAGGACCCTGAACGCCACTGTCGCTGCTAATGCATGAGAAATAGAGAGGGCTGAACTCCTGCAGAAGAAACTAAACACCCTATTGTGTGGTCCCTGGGGCGTACATTTATGCCCGCGGTTTCCCCCGATCGCTACGTGTACACACGCATCGATCGGGGAAGATGGCCATCCTAGCTTGTCGGCACGGGGGGTGCTTAACCCCTTAATTTCTTTCCTTTTTTAATTTAGTTTCCGCACCCTATCGCCGTAAGTGCGCCGCTGATCAGCAACTCCTCCTTTTTGGCGTAGAGTGTTTTTTTCTATATCCTACAGCCACGTTTTGCTGATAAGTACCGCACATAAGTGCGGCATTTATCGGCAACTCCTTTCTTGGCGTAGTTTTTTTTTTATAATACTTAATGTTAAAAAGACACGTAAAAAACACTATTACACTATACTAAATAAAGTTTTACACTACACCACTACACATCTACATACCCCATATACTAATCCCCATATAAAAATGGCCCCCAGGGTGTTTTCGGCGTCGGACACATATGTTAGCCAGTGAGGATGAATGGGGGGATCCTTCTTTCCTCCATTCATCCTCATCATCCAGTGACGTGTCTGGGGGTAGCGTAGTGTAAGCCCCCCCCCCCCCCAGACACGGCTTTTCCGCCAGTACCGTGAAATTCTACAAACTCTGTGAGAGTACCTCAGGGTACACTTAGAGATTTAGGGTACATGCACACTGCGGAATGGCGAAGCATAACCCTTTGTGCATTCCGCAGCTGGCACCCGCCGGCACCCAGCACCCCCTCTTCCAGTCCCTCGCTGCCCGAGCTACTGTAGCTTGCGGCACGATCCGAAAATATCAGAAGCAGTAATAGAGCCCTAATATTTAGCAGCCATGGAGCGGACCCAGCGCTTCTGCATATGAAGGACCCCGTATCGCACCAGGACAACATTTTCCAGGTGACGTCCCCCACACTGGAGAACGGGAGACCCCAGAAGAAGTGCAGAGTGTGGGGTAACAGGGGGATCAGGAAGGACACCATTTTCCAGTGTGACACCTGTCCTGATCCCCCCGGCCTCTGCATACTGGATCGCTCCAAGGCGCACCACACATCATTGGAGTTCTATATTATCTAAATTCTGTCCCTTATTCCTATTTCAGGGGTCACGTTGATCCAGGGATTATTCTGATCGCCATTATGGAGTCGGGAAGGAATTTTTCCCCAGTGATGAGGCTACTGTCGTCTGCCTTACGAGGGTTTTTTTTTTGCCTTTCTCTGGATCAACACAGGTTGAGTTTGATGGACACCTGTCATTTCCAACCTTATAAACTAATAATTGGCCTAATACCCCCAAATAAATTAGAATTGTCCCTTTTCCCCAGCTAAGTAGGTATGGCCGCCATTCCCATTAGAGGAGGCCATGATGCAATTATAAACCCTCTGTGCTGCCAGGACAGTAGAAACCCCCCACAAGTGACCCCATTCTGGAAACTACACCCCATAAGGAATCTAACAAGGGGGGCAGCGGGGATATGGCCCCCTGGTGACGGCCACATTTGGGACGTGAAAATGAAAAAAAATATTTTTAATTTTCACGGCACATGTTCTACATATGTACCAGTCACCAGTGGGGTCCATATGCTCACTGCACCCCTTGTTGGATTCCTTATGGGGTGTAGTTTCCAGAATTGGGTCACTTGTGGGGGGTTTCTACTGTCTTGGCAGCACAGGGGCTTTGTAATTGCGACATGGCCTCCATCCTCCATTCCAGCCTCTAAATGGCGCTCTGTCCCTTTGGTCGCTTGCCCTGTGCCCATATGGCACATTATATCCACATGTGGGGTATTTTCCTACTCAGGGGAAATTACCCTACACGTTTTGTGTTGATTTTCTTTTTTAACCCCTTTTTTAATGGAAAAAAAAAAATCAAGGCTAGACCAACATTTAATTTTTACACTAAATGATTGATCTTGTCTTGATTTTTTCATTTTCACAAGGGGTTAAAAGATAAAAAAAAAAAAAACACAAAATGTGTAGAGCAATTTCCCCTGAAATCAGAAATACCCCACGTGGACATAAAGCGGCATGCGGGTGCAGGGTAAGCCTCCAAAGGGAAGGAGCGCCATTTGGCTTTTGGAGGATGGAATGGATTTCGAGGGCCTTGTTGAATGTAAAAGGCCTCTGTGTTGTCAAGACAGTTGAAATCCCCCACAAGTGACCCCATTATGTAAACTACACCCCTCAGGGAATGTAACAAGGGGTGTAGTGAGCATATGGACCCCACTGGTGGCGGGCACAAATGTGGAACAATGTGGCGTGAAAATAAAATATTAAATTTTTTACACTATAATGTTGGTCTAGCCTTAAATTTTTTATTTTCACAAGGGGTTAAAAGAGAAAAAACACACACAAAATGTGTAGAGAAATTTCCCCCAAGTTCGTAAATACCCCACATGTGGACATAAAGCACCATGTGGGCGTAGGGCAAGCCTCTCAAGGGAAGGAGCGCCAATTGGATTTTGGAGTCTGGATTTGGCTAGAATGGATGATGAACGCCATGTCCCATTTACAGAGCCCTCGTGCTGCCAAGACAGTGGAAACCCCCCACAAGTGACCCCATTCTGGAAACTGCACCCCTCAAGGAATCTAACAAGGGGTGCAATGAGGATATGGACCCCTTGCTGATGAGCACATTTGTGCCGTGAAAATGAAAAAATTAAAATTTTCATATTCACGTCACATTTTTCCACATTTGTGCCCGTCACCAGTGGGGTCCATATGCTCACTGCCCCCCTTGTTAGATTCCTTGAGGGGTGTAGTTTCCAGAATGGGGTCAGTTGTGGGGGGTTTCCAGTGTTTTGGCAGCACGAGGGCTCTGTAAATGAGACATGGCCCTTGAAATCCATTCCAGTGAAATCCAGCTTCCAAAAGCCAATTGGCGCTCCTTCCCTTTGGAGGCTCGTCTTGCGCCCGCTTGCCACTTTATGTCCACATGTGGGTATTTCCGTACTCAGGAATAACCACCCAAAAAACGTGTAGCGCAGTTTCTCCCTTTATCCCTTTGTGAAAATGAAAAATTGAAGGCTAGAACAACGTTTTAGTGTAAAAAATAAAATTTGTCTTTTTTCACGCCATATTGTTGGGAAAATCTGTGAAGCACCTGTGGGGTCCAGATGCTCACCGCACCCCTTGTTACATTCCTTGAGGGGTGTAGTTTTCTAAATGGTGTCCCTTTAGGGGTGTTCTTTGGTACCCCAGAGCCTCTGCCAACCTGAAGTGGTACAGTCAGAAATGACCAAATATAACGGAGCCATTGAAATTCACTAGGCGCTCCCTTATATCTGAGGCTTGTGGTTGCGTCAAATAGCGCAATAGAAACTGCAGAAACGGGGCAATCAATATTGGGGTGCATTTCTCTGCTAATAAGTTTATAATTATGAAAAATATTGGATTACAATAAAATCTCTGCACAGAAAATTAAAATTTTCAAATTTCTTACATACTTCGCTTTTATTTCTGTGACTCCACTAAAGGGTTAAAAACCTTTCTGGATGTGCTTTTGCAAAGTTTTGGGGGTGCAGTTTCTGAAATGGGGTGCTTTGTGGGGCTTTCTAACATACAGTCCCCTCAAATACACTTTTAGGCTGGGTTCACACACAGTATATTTCAGGCAGTATTTGGTCCTCATGTCAGGTCCTCATAGCAACCAAAACCAGGAGTGGATTAAAAACACAGAAAGGATCTGTTCACATAATGTTGAAATTGAGTGGATGGCCGCCATATAAAGGTAAATAACGGCCATTATTTCAATACAACAGACGTTGTTTTAAGATAACAGCAAATATTTGCCATTAAATGACGGCCATCCACTCAATTACAACATTGTGTGATCATAGCCTTTCTGTGCTTTCAATCCACTCCTGGTTTTGGTTGCTATGAGGACCTGACATGAGGATCAAATACTGCATGAAATATACGTAGTGTGAACCCAGCCTAAACCTGAACAGGTCCCTAAAAATATCTGATTTTGAAATTTTACTAAAAATTTGGAAATTTGCTGCTAATGTTTTAAGCTTTCTATCGTCTAAAAAAAAAAAAAAAAAAAGAAAGAGTTTAATAAATGCCGCCAACATAAACAATCTCAGAATTAGCCGGATAGGTAAAAGCATCCCGAAGTTATTAATGAATAAAGTGACACGTCAAATTCATAAAATTTGCCTCGGTCCTTAAGGCCATTTTAGGCCCGATCCTTAAGGGGTTAAAGGAGAAATCCAGTGAAAATTTTTATTTAAGTATTGTATTGTCCCCCAAAAGTTATACAAATCCTCAATATACACTTATTACGGGAAATGCTTAGAAAGTGCTTTTTACCCTGCACTATTTACTGCATCAAGGCTTCACTTCCTGAATGACATGGTGAGGTCACGACCTGACTCCCAGAGCTGTGCAGGCTGTGGCTGCTGGAGAGGATGATGGAAGGGGGATGCTCAATGTCCCTCCACTGCCCTGTGTCCCTCAGTGTCCCCCTACCATCATCCTCTCCAGCAGCCACAGCACGCACAGCTCTGGGAGTCAGGTCGTGACATCACCGTGTTATCCAGGAAGTGACGTCACCATGTCATCCAGGAAGTGAAGCCTTGATGCAGTGGTAAGTGCAGGGAAAAAAGCACTTTATAAGCATTTCCCATAATAAGTGTATATTGAGGATTTGTATAACTTTTGGGGGGCACTACAAAAGTTTAATAAAATTTTTCGCCGGACTTCTCCTTTAACTATTTAATCCATGTTGTTCCTTCTGCCTGGCAAGATGAGGAAACTGAGTTAACCCATTGTGCACCTGTGCTGCCGTAGGACAAAATAAAAATTGACATTATATTATGGGTATAGATACTGTATATAAAAAGATCTGTGATTGGTTGCTGGGGGCAGTTTACACCAGGTGTATTTTTTCACCCTTTAATAAATCTCCCCCTATGTATATTATGGGTATGGATACTGTATATATGGTCACTATGTATTATTATTATGGGGATAGATACTGTATATATGGACACATGTATGTATATTATAAAAACCAGAGCTGGATTCCTCCAAATGCTGCTCACAAGGTGGAGGACATGTGACTGGTCCCTATTGTCCTGAAACAATCCTTATGCGAGATCCATTGATCACATAACAGGTCATCAAGCTTAGGGCTATTTGGTTTAAAGTGACTCCGTACCCACAATCTGTCCCCCCCAAACCACTTGTACCTTCAGCTGCATTTAATCCAAGATCTGTCCTGGGGTCCGTTTGGCAGGGGATGCAGTTATTGTCATAAAAATAACTTTTAATCCTACAGCGCTGTGTCTAACGGCCGGGGCTTACATTTGTATATGCATTAGGCTGGCACACCCTCTCTGTCCTTCCTCCCCACCCTCCTCATCATTTACTGCTGTTTGAGCTTTGCACAGGTGTATTAACAATCCAGTCCATGTTCATTATACACACAGCTGGGGAATAGGAAGCAATCTGCCTGGAGCATTCCGAATGCTGAGGAGGGTAGGGAGGAAGGACAGAGAGGGTGTGCCAGCCTAATGCATATACTAATGTAAGCCCGGCCGTTAGACACAGCGCTGCTGGATTAAAAGTTATTTTTATGACAATAACTGCATCCCCTGCCGAACAGACCCCAGGACAGATCTTGGAATAAATGCAGCTATCCGAAGGTACAAGTGGTTTTTGGGGACAGATTGTGGGTACAGAGTCACTTTAAAGGGGCAGACTTCTTAGCGGCGATCTCATCCCAGCGGCGATCTCATCCCAATATACAAATATGAATGGACAGTACAAAGATCTTTCTACTGATCTCCTTACACGTAGGCCTGTAACCATGACAAGGGGGCATCCTCTACATCTAGAGGAAAGAAGGATTCACCACCAGCACAGACGTGGATTCTTTACTGTAAGAGCAGAAACATTTATACCTCTAGGGACCAGAGATACAGGAATCCTCATGGAAGGTCAGCACAGGTGGGGGGGGAGGGGGAATGTCAGTGTCCCGCCCCGACTGCTATTATGAATGCTATAGCTCCCAGAACCATGGCCTCAATGCAATGAATGGCATCACAATTTAATGAAAATGTTGCATCTCGTTTCAGCTTCCAATCACAAGGATGTAACACACATTCCCTTACGTCCCATTGGCATCACAACATATGGGGTATTATTGCCCCTGCGACGAAGGAATATTTAATGAAAAAAATAAAAAAATAAATTTTATTCCCCTCCTCCAGGAAGTATAAATAGGCCCCGCCTCCCTGAATCATTAGTCTTTTTTTCTTCATTTTTGTAAAGCCCTAGGGGACTTTGTCCCTCCTCCTTAACCCCTTCTTTCTTTAGGTACCTGTGAAACCTAAAGAGTGGGGGAGCTTCAAGCGCTGGAATCTGCTCCTCCTTACATAACCTTTTCTCAGGATAAAGTTATTCTCAGATTTCTTCCAGGATTCCTACCCAAGGTGGCATCTTTCTCTATCAACCAACCAGTGGTTTTGCCTGTTTTTTCGCCTGCAGTTACTTCAGAAGAAGAATTGGACTTCTCTCTGTTAGACGTATCCAGGTCTATCAGGGTATTTGGACAGGGTAAGCGAATTCTGTAAGGTAGAGAATTTTTTTTCATTCTGTTTGCAGGAAGAAACTGAGGCAAGGCGGCTTCAAAACCTTCCATATCTAAATGGATTTGTGATACCATCTCTCTATGTTACTCTACTGCCGACTTAGCTCCACCTGAGTTCACTAGAGCACATTCTACTAGGGCGGTGGCTTCCAGGTGAGCTGAACGCTCTTCTGTGTCCCTTGAAGAACTTTGCCATGCGGCTACCTGGTCTTCACTTTCTACCTTCGTAAGACAATATAGGTTGGAGTCTATTTGTTCAGCAAGAACTACTTAATGCTGCTGTGATTAATAACCCACCCGATGGGGATAGTACTTATTCCCCATATGTTGTGATGCCAATGGGACGTAAGGGAAGCTAAAATTATTAAGTTAATTTGTTTTCCCTGAGACCCATTGGCATCACAAGACTCCCTCCCTATTATTGTATTCTTTATAATTGACTGATGTTTAGGGAGGTGGGGCTTATTTATACTTCCTGGAGGAGGGGAATAAAATTAGTATTTTTATTTTTTTCATTAAATATTCCTTCGACCCAGGGGCTCGCAGGGGCGATAATACCCCATATGTTGTGATGCCAATTGGTCTCAGGAAAAACAAATTAACTTAATTTTAGCTTCCCGGCACATAACAGCCTAAATAGTGAGGTCAAAATCCCCATGTCCTGTGAAGTATATTAGCTTGTTATTTGGGGCTCTATTGTTTTAGATGCTTGATTGTGAGTTTCAGGTGTGAATTGTTCTGTGTCCATGGGTGTGGACGTACTGGAGGGCCTCTCCCTCGGTGTCACTGGATTGAGGCCATGGTTCTGGTCGCTATTCCCCCACACCTGCGCTGACCTTCCTTGAGGATTCCTGTATCTCTGCTCCCTAGAGGGATAAATGTTTTGGATCCTTCACTCCCAATGGTTATTGCAGATGTTCCTAGGTCGAGCAGCGGTGTATAACAGACAAACGTGATGTAGGAGCCTATTGACATTGCACAACCATACCACGTGAATGGGTTTGCTGGTGGAGCACTTCTCTAGTGGATAACTATTTGCTGCCGATAATACACAAGGAAGCGCCCTTCTCCCCCTCTCTTTCTCCTTACTGTAAGAGCAGTGAGACTATGGAACAGTCTATGTTCTTTACTGTAAGAGCAGTGACACTATGAAGCTCTCTTCCACATGATGCCATCATAGCTCATTCATTACAAGGGATATAAATCTAATACAAATTATGGGCCCCAGATTTCTTGTGATACGATTGTTATGGTCGCCATTTTTGGGGTCAGGGAGGATTTTTTCTCACTGTGATGGGGCAATTGTCATTTGCCTCATAAGAGGTTTTACTTCCTCTGGATCAACACAGTAGGTTTCTGTAGATTAGACTTTATGGACTTTTGTCTTCATTCAACCTTATTAAAGGATAAGTGCCATGAAAAACTTTTTCCCAGTAATTGAAGCACATTACAAAGTTATATAACTGTGCAATGTGCTTCAATCACCTATCTGCCTCCCTTCCCTGTCTTTTTCCCCCTCCACCCCCCACCAGGAACTGTCCTGACTCACACAGACCTGATTACTGTCGTCACCGTCACCAGGCAGCTCCTTCATGTGAGGATGAGTCATCAGCAGGAGGGCTGCTCTAGCTCCTATTACACCAGCCTCCCCCTCCCCCTCCTTGTCAGGTGACTCAGCTTGCTCAGCTTATCTTCTCTAGTGACATGACTCCTTCACTGAGTCCATGGCAGCAGGAGAGAGGGTATGAGGGGAGGGGGGAGCTGCCTATGTGCTGGAGTCAGTCGGAGGGAAGATAAGCATGACATGTGACAAGTGATAGCTTGCAGTTGTTCAGCCAATTGGAGCTGAGCAAGCCTGTCACCTGACAAGGCAGTGGAGGGGGGAGGCTGGTGTAACAGGAGAAGGAGCTGAGAGAAGAGCTTGGTGACGGTGACGACAGTAATCAGGTCTGTGTGAGTCAGAACACTTCCTGGTGGGGGGTGAAGGGGGGGAAAGACAGGGAAGGGAGGCAGATAGGTGATTGAAGCATATTACACAGTTATATAACTTTGTAATGTGCTTCAATTACTGGGAAAAAGTTTTTCATGGCACTTGTCCTTTAACTATGTTACTATGACACTTTCTGTGGGTTACATCACCTTTGACACTGTGCAAGAACATACCTTTTCCTGACTCAGGCTGTCTGCAGGGTGGTCTTCATCAGTCTCGTCCAGAGGATTATTCCCCTGAAAGTAGTGGAGGATGAGAGTCTTCAGCTGTGCACTACGCTCAGGGTTTACCCTCTCTGCACACGCACCACTGCTCCTGTATGACACACTGACACAGAGAGAGAGATGGTAGGCACCAGATACAAGACCGCCAGATATCACTATGTGCAGGAGGCAGAGAAGAGGCTGGGGTTAGGAAAGGAGGCCGAGATGTAAGGGGGTAGAGGAGAGAAGGAAGGCGGGAAGTATAGGGGGGTAGAGGAGAGAAGGAAGACGGGAAGTATAGGGGGGTAGAGGAGAGAAGGAAGACGGGAAGTATGGGGGGAGGAGAGAAGGAGGGCGATAAGTATAGGGGGGTAGAGGAGAGAAGGAAGACGGGAAGTATAGGGGGGTAGAGGAGAGAAGGAAGATGGGAAGTATAGGGGGGTAGAGGAGAGAAGGAAGACGGGAAGTATAGGGGGGTAGAGGAGAGAAGGAAGACGGGAAGTATGGGGGAGGAGAGAAGGAGGGCGATAAGTATAGGGGGTAGAGGAGAGAAGGAAGACGGGAAGTATAGGGGGGTAGAGGAGAGAAGGAAGACGGGAAGTATAGGGGGGTAGAGGAGAGAAGGAAGACGGGAAGTATAGGGGGTAGAGGAGAGAAGGAGGGCGATAAGTATGGGGGGAGGAGAGAAGGAAGACGGGAAGTATGGGGGGGGAGGAGAGAAGGAAGACGGGAAGTATGGGGGGGGAGGAGAGAAGGAGGGCGATAAGTATAGGCGGGTAGAGGAGAGAAGGAGGGCGGGAAGTATATGGGGGTAGAGGAGAGAAGGAGGGCGAGATGTATGGGGGGGGAGGAGAGAAGGAGGGCGGGAAGTATAGGGGGGTAGAGGAGAGAAGGAGGGCGGGAAGTATAGGGGGGTAGAGGAGAGAAGGAAGACGGGAAGTATGGGGGGAGGAGAGAAGGAAGACGGGAAGTATGGGGGGAGGAGAGAAGGAGGGCGATAAGTATGGGGGGGAGGAGAGAAGGAGGGCGATAAGTATGGGGGGGAGGAGAGAAGGAGGGCGATAAGTATGGGGGGGAGGAGAGAAGGAGGGCGGGAAGTATATGGGGGTAGAGGAGAGAAGGAGGGCGAGATGTATGGGGGGGGAGGAGAGAAGGAGGGCGGGAAGTATAGGGGGGTAGAGGAGAGAAGGAGGGCGGGAAGTATAGGGGGGTAGAGGAGAGAAGGAAGACGGGAAGTATGGGGGGAGGAGAGAAGGAAGACGGGAAGTATGGGGGGAGGAGAGAAGGAGGGCGATAAGTATGGGGGGGAGGAGAGAAGGAGGCCGATAAGTATGGGGGGAGGAGAGAAGGAAGACGGGAAGTATGGGGGGGGAGGAGAGAAGGAGGGCGATAAGTATGGGGGGGGAGGAGAGAAGGAGGGCGATAAGTATGGGGGGGAGGAGAGAAGGAGGGCGATAAGTATGGGGGGGGAGAGAAGGAGGGCGGGAAGTATGGGGGAAGGAGAGAAGGAGGGCGATAAGTATGGGGGGGAGGAGAGAAGGAGGGCGATAAGTATGGGGGGGGAGAGAAGGGGGGTGATAAGTATGGGGGGAGGAGAGAAGGAGGGCGATAAGTATGGGGGGAGGAGAGAAGGAGGGCGGGAAGTATAGGGGGGTAGAGGAGAGAAGGAAGACGGGAAGTATAGGGGGGTAGAGGAGAGAAGGAAGACGGGAAGTATGGGGGGAGGAGAGAAGGAAGACGGGAAGTATAGGGAGGTAGAGGAGAGAAGGAGGGCGAGATGTATGGGGGGAGGAGAGAAGGAGAGCGAGAAGTATGGGGGTAGGAGAGAAGGAGGGCGATAAGTATGGGGGGAGGAGAGAAGGAAGACTGGAAGTATGGGGGAAGGAGAGAAGGAGGGCGGGAAGTATGGGGGGAGGAGAGAAGGAGGGCGGGAAGTATTGGGGGGTAGAGGAGAGAAGGAAGACAGGAAGTATGGGGGGAGGAGAGAAGGAGGGCGAGAAGTGCGGGGGGAGGAGAGAAGGAAGGCAGAAAGTATAGGGGGGTACAGGAGAGAAGGAGGGTGGGAAGTATAGGGGAAAGGAGAGAAGGAGGGTAAGAAGTATAGGGGGAGGAGAGAAGGAGGTTGGGAAGTATGGAGGGGGGGGGGGGCTCATGCATCAGGTCTCCCCCCGAGGTGGACATGGTGTGGGGCCCGCACCTGTGGAACACTCTGTAACAGGATTTCAGCTGCCTCAGTGCTGTTGCTTCTCGTGATGTCACTTTCTGGTGGAGGAAATCACAAACTTCTTCCAGCTCCTCATTTGTGAGGTCACCATAAGACCGAAAGTGGAAAGAAAGTTTACTGAACTCTACTAACACTCCGCTTCGGCCTGTACCCCGAAATCCTGTGATGCAAGTAGATGGAATATATATTACACAGAGAATGCAGAGTAACAAATGGGTCGTAGAGACAATAACCACAGAGACAGAGGGTGGATGGAGCGGCGCACTGGGGACAACTGCAATATTTACCCCACCCAACAGGGGCATGCCCGGGCCTTGTAGGGAGGTCATACAGCCACCTCATCAGGAGCATGCCCAGGCCTTGTAGGGAGGTCATACAGCCACCTCATCAGGAGCATGCCCGGCCTTGTAGGGAGGTCATACAGACACCTCATCAGGAGCATGCCCGGGCCTTGTAGGGAGGTCCTATACCTCATCAGGAGCATGCCCGGGCCTTGTAGGGAGGTCATACATCTCATCAGGAGCATGCCCGGGCCTTGTAGGGAGGTCATACAGACACCTCATCAGGAGCATGCCCGGGCCTTGTAGGGAGGTCATACAGACACCTCATCAGGAGCATGCCCGGGCCTTGTAGGGAGGTCATACAGACACCTCATCAGGAGCATGCCCGGGCCTTGTAGGGAGGTCATACACCTCATCAGGAGCATGCCCGGGCCTTGTACTGCCAGGTGAAGGCCACACACTACTGAGCCTCATTTCCTTGCCTTGAGGCTTTTCCACTGAAGTTTGATCAGCCTGTAATGTATCATTAGCTATCCAGACCCCCATAGAATAGTCATTCTGATTTATATGATGATGTTTAGGTGTTATTGTTCTTACCACCTTCCACTATGTAACTAGTAAAGATTTACACTGGAAGTCATTGTCATTCGTTGAGATCTAGGATGTGGTGTTTTAGTGCTCCCTATAGTGGTTTAGGCAGTGTATATGGCGAAAAGTATTGGCCCCTCCACAAGTGACACTGACACTTGTGGTATATTCACACGGGCGGGTTTGCAGCGAGATTCTCGCTGCGAGCCCGGCAGGTCCTGGCAGTTCCCATACACTACATACTTGCTGTGGTCTAAACGACCGCAGCGAGTATGTAATTATACCGCCCTTAACCCCTTCTGCTCCCGCCCGGCTCCCCCGCTGTAAGCATACTTTACCTGTCCTTGCTGCACGGGTCCAGCGTCCTGCTCTCCCGTCCGGCCAATTAGTGTGTTGCCCAGCCACAGCCACTGATTGGCCAGACGGGAGAGCAGGACGCCGGACCCGTGCAGCAAGGACAGGTAAAGTATGCTTACAGCGGGGGAGCCGGGCGGGAGCAGAAGGGGTTAAGGGCGGTATAATTACATACTCGCTGCGGTCATTTAGACCACAGCAAGTATGTAGTGTATGGGAACTGCCAGGACCTGCCGGGCTTGCAGTGAGAATCTCGCTGCAAACCCGCCCGTGTGAATATACCCTTAGGGTACAAACCCACTTGACGTATTTGCTGCGTGAATCAGTCTTAAAAATAAGCAGGCAAAACGCAGGTTGGCTTTATACAATTGTTCTGCGTTAATATACGCAATTGCGTATTTTTGAAGCGTGAAGCTATATGCGTTTTTCGCACAGGTTGTTAACAACTGATGCTTTGCTAACAACAAGCTTCACGCTTCAAAAATACGCAATTGCGTATATTAACGCAGAACAATTGTATAAAGCCAACCTGCGTTTTGCCTGCTTATTTTTAAGACTCATTCACGCAGAAAATATGTCAAGTGGGTTTGAACACTAACACTTGTCCCCTCCACAGGAGCTCCCATTCTATATTCAATAGGGAGTCCACCCCAGACCCTCTATCTCCTCCTTCAGTCACACTTCACAACCTTCTTACACAAACATCTTCCATATTCAGAACTTCTCACTCCGACCTCCAGGACTTCTCTGGACGCCTCACCCAAAGACCTCAGTCTCATCCCTTCCATCCTATAACATCCCCTATAGTCTCATCCCTTCCATCCTATAACATCCCCTATAGTCTCATCCCTTCCATCCTATAACATCCCCTATAGTCTCATCCCTTCCATCCTATAACATCCCCTATAGTCTCATCCCTTCCATCCTATAACATCCCCTATAGTCTCATCCCTTCCATCCTATAACATCCCCTATAGTCTCATCCCTTCCATCCTATAACATCCCCTATAGTCTCATCCCTTCCATCCTATAACATCCCCTATAGTCTCATCCCTTCCATCCTATAACATCCCCTATAGTCTCATCCCTTCCATCCTATAACATCCCCTATAGAATCCTCTCTTCTATCCTATAACATCCCCTATAGTCTCATCCCTTCTATCCTATAACATCTCCTATAGTCTCATCCCTTCCATCCTATAACATCCCCTATAGAATCCTCTCTTCTATCCTATAACATCCCCTATAGTCTCATCCCTTCCATCCTATAACATCCCCTATAGTCTCATCCCTTCTATCCTATAACATCCCCTATAGTCTCATCCCTTCCATCCTATAACATCCCCTATAGTCTCATCCCTTCTATCCTATAACATCCCCTATAGTCTCAGCCCTTCTATCCTATAACATCCCCTATAGTCTCATCCCTTCTATCCTATAACATCCCCTATAGAATCCTCTCTTCTATCCTATAACATCCCCTATAGTCTCATCCCTTCCATCCTATAACATCCCCTATAGTCTCATCCCTTCTATCCTATAACATCCCCTATAGTCTCATCCCTTCTATGCTATAACATCCCCTATAGTCTCATCCCTTCTATCCTATAACATCCCCTATAGTCTCATCCCTTCCATCCTATAACATCCCCTATAGTCTCATCCCTTCTATCCTATAACATCCCCTATAGTCTCATCCCTTCTATGCTATAACATCCCCTATAGTCTCATCCCTTCCATCCTATAACATCCCCTATAGAATCCTCTCTTCTATCCTATAACATCCCCTATAGTCTCATCCCTTCCATCCTATAACATCCCCTATAGAATCCTCTCTTCTATCCTATAACATCCCCTATAGTCTCATCCCTTCTATCCTATAACATCCCCTATAGTCTCATCCCTTCTATCCTATAACATCCCCTATAGTCTCATCCCTTCTATCCTATAACATCCCCTATAGTCTCATCCCTTCTATCCTATAACATCCCCTATAGAATCCTCCCTTCTATCCTATAACATCCCCTATAGAATCCTCCCTTCTATCCTATAACATCCCCTATAGAATCCTCTCTTCTATCCTATAACATTCCTAAAATGGTCTCGTCTTTGCTGCCCCCTCACCTTCTCTTCCCTACCCTTCAGTTCCATGTACATTGTACCTGTACTCAGACATTGGCAAGTAACCGGCTCACCCAACACTTATAGGCACTTTCGGATACGGTTTACAATGGCTGAACCATTAGCCCCCCAGTCCGCCTAGTTTTCCATTCCATCACTGGTATCAGCTGTATACACCATTCTGTTACACTGGTATCAGCTGTATACACCATTCTATTACACTGGTATCAGCTGTATACACCATTCTATTCCATCACTGGTATCAGCTGTATACACCATTCTGTTACACTGGTATCAGCTGTATACACCATTCTATTCCATCACTGGTATCAGCTGTATACACCATTCTATTCCATCACTGGTATCAGCTGTATACACCATTCTATTCCATCACTGGTATCAGCTGTATACACCATTCTATTCCATCACTGGTATCAGCTGTATACACCATTCTATTACACTGGTATCAGCTGTATACACCATTCTATTCCATCACTGGTATCAGCTGTATACACCATTCTATTCCATCACTGGTATCAGCTGTATACACCATTCTATTCCATCACTGGTATCAGCTGTATACACCATTCTATTCCATCACTGGTATCAGCTGTATACACCATTCTGTTACACTGGTATCAGCTGTATACACCATTCTATTCCACTGGTATCAGCTGTATACACCATTCTATTCCACTGGTATCAGCTGTATACACCATTCTATTCCATCACTGGTATCAGCTGTATACACCATTCTATTCCATCACTGGTATCAGCTGTATACACCATTCTATTCCATCACTGGTATCAGCTGTATACACCATTCTATTCCATCACTGGTATCAGCTGTATACACCATTCTACTCCATCACTGGTATCAGCTGTATACACCATTCTATTACACTGGTATCAGCTGTATACACCATTCTATTCCATCACTGGTATCAGCTGTATACACCATTCTATTCCATCACTGGTATCAGCTGTATACACCATTCTATTCCATCACTGGTATCAGCTGTATACACCATTCTATTCCATCACTGGTATCAGCTGTATACACCATTCTACTCCATCACTGGTATCAGCTGTATACACCATTCTATTACACTGGTATCAGCTGTATACTAGGGCTGGGCGATAATGGCCTAAATCAATATCGCGGTTTATCGCACATGTAGCTGCGGTAACGATAATTGAACGATAATTATGACACGCCCCTTTGTAAGCCACACCCACTTGTCTGTGCCAAACTCAGGATATTTTGTTTAAAAAAAAAAATTTACTTTCTGAGCAGCAACACAAGTCTATTTGTCATTATTAGGGGTCTCAGCAGAGTTAGGGTATGTTCACATCTTGTTTTTCTCCACACATCGGGCTACACGTCAGGAATCAGTGAAAAAAAGGATGTGGACGCACAGCCCGACGTGCGGGCGATGGCCACATTGACTTTAATGAGCAGGACGGAGTCATTATGTGACTGTGTTCTACTCATTTGCTGGACGTACACGGCTTTTGTGCAAGACTCAAAAGAGTGGTCAACCAGATCCTGCACAACAGCCGTGTACGTCCGGCAAATGAGCAGAACACAGACACGTAATGACTCCGTCCTGCTCATTAAAGTCAATGTGGTCGTCATGTGGCTGTCGTCCGCACGTCCGCATCCTTTTTTCACTGATTCCTGACGTGTAGCCCGACGTGTGGAGAAAAATGAGATGTGAACATACCCTTATACAGCTCTATACACACACAGGAGGGGGGACAGGTCTGTATACACACACAGGAGGGGGGACAGGTCTGTATACACACACAGGAGGGGGGACAGGTCTGTATACACACACAGGAGGGGGGACAGGTCTGTATACACACACAGGAGGTGGGGACAGGTCTGTATACACACACAGGAGGGGGGACAGGTCTGTATACACACACAGGAGGGGGGACAGGTCTGTATACACACACAGGAGGTGGGGACAGGTCTGTATACACACAGGAGGGGGGGACAGGTCTGTATACACACACAGGAGGGGGGACAGGTCTGTATACACACACAGGAGGGGGGACAGGTCTGTATACGCACAGGAGGGGGGACAGGTCTGTATACACACACAGGAGGTGGGGACAGGTCTGTATACACACACAGGAGGTGGGGACAGGTCTGTATACACACACAGGAGGGGGGACAGGTCTGTATACACACACAGGAGGGGGGACAGGTCTGTATACGCACAGGAGGGGGGACAGGTCTGTATACACACACAGGAGGTGGGGACAGGTCTGTATACACACACAGGAGGTGGGGACAGGTCTGTATACACACACAGGAGGGGGGACAGGTCTCTATACACACAGGAGGGGGGACAGGTCTGTATATACACACAGGAGGGGGGACAGGTCTGTATACACACACAGGAGGTGGGGACAGGTCTGTATACACACACAGGAGGGGGGACAGGTCTGTATATACACACAGGAGGGGGGACAGGTCTGTATACACACACAGGAGGGGGGGACAGGTCTGTATACACACAGGAGACAACTGAGACAGCTCTGCTATGCTCTGTGTACATAGAGAACTGAGAAACCGCTGCCTCCTTTAGCCTCTGCCTCGGGTGTCAGTGATAAGAGACGAGCACGGCAGCTAAACAAGACAGCGGCTCCTCCGTGCAGTAACCTGCTGCTACACAGACACTGTCCCATCAATCCTTATCTGACCTGGGGGAGATGATCTACAACCCTGTGGCTGGAGAGTGTACCTCCCGGAGACTGGTGACGGGGGAGGGCTGTGTGGACGGCAGCTGCACATAGTAGGAAGAGGTTACCTCATGAGAGCTGCTGTTACACAGAGGGGGAGAGTTGTGGCTGCGCACAGTGACTGGAGCCTCTGGAACCGCTCTGGCTCCAGGTCACTGCTCTGCGCGGCAATTGCCCTGTTTGAAAAGACGGGTCCCGGCAGTGACAGGAGGGGGAGGGGGCAGAGCGGTCATCCGGTCCTCGGCTCTGTGCTGCATGCGCTTACCGGGGAGAGAGGCCCAGGCGGGGAGCGCAGGACACTTAGAGGCTGCACTTGGCCAATGCCAATGATCCCTCATTCGATCTGCTGCAGCCACATCCTGCCTGGCTGCCGGCATCCCTGCGTCGCTGCTCAGCACACAAACATGTGAAATACCGCAGATACCGTCCTGGCAAAGTTGAGGTCGGTTAACCGACGCCAGAGACGGTATCGGTATTTTCACGGTATACCGCCCAGCCCTACTGTATACACCATTCTATTCCATCACTGGTATCAGCTGTATACACCATTCTATTCCATCACTGGTATCAGCTGTATACACCATTCTATTCCATCACTGGTATCAGCTGTATACACCATTCTACTCCATCACTGGTATCAGCTGTATACACCATTCTATTACACTGGTATCAGCTGTATACACCATTCTATTCCATCACTGGTATCAGCTGTATACACCATTCTATTCCATCACTGGTATCAGCTGTATACACCATTCTATTCCATCACTGGTATCAGCTGTATACACCATTCTATTCCATCACTGGTATCAGCTGTATACACCATTCTACTCCATCACTGGTATCAGCTGTATACACCATTCTATTACACTGGTATCAGCTGTATACACCATTCTATTCCATCACTGGTATCAGCTGTATACACCATTCTATTACACTGGTATCAGCTGTATACACCATTCTATTCCATCACTGGTATCAGCTGTATACACCATTCTAGTCCATCACTGGTATCAGCTGTATACACCATTCTATTCCATCACTGGTATCAGCTGTATACACCATTCTATTCCATCACTGGTATCAGCTGTATACACCATTCTACTCCATCACTGGTATCAGCTGTATACACCATTCTATTACACTGGTATCAGCTGTATACACCATTCTATTCCATCACTGGTATCAGCTGTATACACCATTCTATTCCATCACTGGTATCAGCTGTATACACCATTCTATTCCATCACTGGTATCAGCTGTATACACCATTCTATTCCATCACTGGTATCAGCTGTATACACCATTCTATTACACTGGTATCAGCTGTATACACCATTCTATTACACTGGTATCAGCTGTATACACCATTCTATTACACTGGTATCAGCTGTATACACCATTCTATTCCATCACTGGTATCAGCTGTATACACCATTCTATTACATCACTGGTATCAGCTGTATACACCATTCTATTACACTGGTATCAGCTGTATACACCATTCTATTCCATCACTGGTATCAGCTGTATACACCATTCTATTATATCACTGGTATCAGCTGTATACACCATTCTATTATATCACTGGTATCAGCTGTATACACCATTCTATTACACTGGTATCAGCTGTATACACCATTCTATTACACTGGTATCAGCTGTATACACCATTCTATTACACTGGTATCAGCTGTATACACCATTCTATTACACTGGTATCAGCTGTATACACCATTCTATTCCATCACTGGTATCAGCTGTATACACCATTCTATTACACTGGTATCAGCTGTATACACCATTCTATTCCATCACTGGTATCAGCTGTATACACCATTCTATTCCATCACTGGTATCAGCTGTATACACCATTCTATTCCATCACTGGTATCAGCTGTATACACCATTCTATTATATCACTGGTATCAGCTGTATACACCATTCTATTATATCACTGGTATCAGCTGTATACACCATTCTATTACACTGGTATCAGCTGTATACCCCATTCTATTCCATCACTGGTATCAGCTATATACATCATTCTATTACATCACTGGTATCAGCTGTACACACCATTCTGTTACACTGGTATCAGCTGTATACACCATTCTATTCCACTGGTATCAGCTGTATACACCATTCTATTCCACTGGTATCAGCTGTATACACCATTCTATTCCATCACTGGTATCAGCTGTATATACCATTCTATTCCATCACTGGTATCAGCTGTATACACCATTCTATTACACTGGTATCAGCTGTATACACCATTCTATTCCATCACTGGTATCAGCTGTATACACCATTCTATTATATCACTGGTATCAGCTGTATACACCATTCTATTATATCACTGGTATCAGCTGTATACACCATTCTATTACACTGGTATCAGCTGTATACACCATTCTATTACACTGGTATCAGCTGTATACACCATTCTATTCCATTACTGGGATCAGCAGTATACACCATTCTATTCCATTACTGGTATCAGCTGTATACACCATTCTATTCCATTACTGGGATCAGCTGTATACACCCCATTCTATTCCATCACTGGTATCAGCTATATACTCCCCATTCTATTCCATCACTGGTATCAGCTGTATACACCATTCTATTACATCACTGGTATCAGCTGTATACACCATTCTGTTACACTGGTATCAGCTGTATACACCATTCTATTCCATCACTGGTATCGGCTGTATACACCATTCTATTCCATCACTGGTATCAGCTGTATACACCATTCTATTACATCACTGGTATCAGCTGTATACACCATTCTATTCCATCACCGGTATCAGCTGTATACACCATTTTGCTCCATCACCGGTATCAGCTGTATACACCATTCTATTCCATCACTGGTATCAGCTGTATACACCATTCTGCTCCATCACTGGTATCAGCTGTATACACCATTCTATTACACTGGTATCAGCTGTATACACCATTCTATTACACTGGTATCAGCTGTATACACCAGTACGGAATATACATACATGGCAGCACTTACCTCCCGCGGCTGATGAATTCCACTGCAGATCCCGCAGCGCTCTTTTCACAGGGATTACTTCCCAACCCATAGAGTCTGCGAGCTCAACTGCATTGAACTCCACAGAGCTGACATGTGTGTGATCGACTCCAGCGAGACGTTCCCGAGCGAGAGCAACGGCCACAGGGGGGCAGCTACAAGGAAG